>NC_134692.1:146552743-146617743 GCF_050947455.1 Rhinoderma darwinii | reverse complement strand
ATCTATCTATGTATATGTGTGTATGTATATAAACATGTATCTATCTATATGTGTGTATGTATGTATATAAACTTGTATCTATCTATGTATATGTATGTATGTATATATATATAAGCATGTATCTATCTATGTATGTGTGTGTGTGTGTGTGTGTGTGTGTGTGTGTGTGTGTGTGTATGTATATAAACATGTATCTATCTATGTATATGTGTGTGTATGTATATAAACTTGTATCTATCTATGTATATGTGTGTATGTATGTATATAAACTTGTATCTATCTATGTATATGTATGTATGTATATATATATAAGCATGTATCTATCTATGTATATGTGTGTGTATGTATATAAACTTGTATCTATCTATGTATATGTGTGTGTATGTATATAAACATGTATCTATCTATGTATATGTGTGTGTGTGTGTATGTATATAAACATGTATCTATCTATGTATATGTGTGTGTGTGTGTGTGTGTGTGTGTGTGTGTGTGTGTATGTATGTATATAAACATGTATCTATCTATGTATATGTGTGTATGTATGTATATAAACTTGTATCTATCTATGTATATGTATGTATGTATATATATATATATAAGCATGTATCTATCTATGTATATGTGTGTGTATGTATATAAACTTGTATCTATCTATGTATATGTGTGTATGTATGTATATAAACTTGTATCTATCTATGTATATGTATGTATGTATATAAACATGTATCTATCTATGTATATGTGTGTATCTATGTATATAAACTTGTATCTATCTATGTATATGTGTGTGTGTATGTATATAAACTTGTATCTATCTATGTATATGTGTGTGTGTGTGTGTGTATGTATATAAACTTGTATCTATCTATGTATATGTGTGTATGTATGTATATAAACATGTATCTATCTATGTATATGTGTGTGTATGTATATAAACATGTATCTATCTATGTATATCTGTGTGTGTATGTATGTGTATGAACATGTATGTATCTATGTATATGTGTGTATGTATGTATATAAACTTGTATCTATCTATGTATATCTGTGTGTGTATGTATGTGTATGAACATGTATGTATCTATGTATATGTGTGTATGTATGTATATAAACTTGTATCTATCTATGTATATGTATGTATATAAACATGTATCTATCTATGTATATGTGTGTGTGTGTGTGTGTGTGTGTGTGTGTGTGTGTGTATGTATGTATATAAGCATGTATCTATCTATGTATATGTGTGTGTGTGTGTGTGTGTGTGTGTATGTATGTATATAAACATGTATCTATCTATGTATATCTGTGTATGTATGTGTATGAACATGTATGTATCTATGTATATGTGTGTGTATGTATATAAGCATGTATCTATCTATGTATATGTGTGTATGTATATAAACATGTATCTATCTATGTATATGTGTGTGTATGTATATAAACTTGTATCTATCTATGTATATGTGTGTATGTATGTATGTATGTATATAAACATGTATCTATCTATGTATATCTGTGTATGTATGTATGTGTATGAACATGTATGTATCTATGTATATGTATGTATATAAACATGTATATGTGTGTGTGTGTGTGTGTGTGTGTGTGTATGTATATAAACATCTATCTATGTATATGTGTGTGTATGTATATAAACATGTATCTATCTATGTATATGTGTGTGTGTGTGTGTGTGTGTGTCTGTGTGTGTGTGTGTGTGTGTGTGTGTGTATGTATGTATATAAACATCTATCTATGTATATGTGTGTGTATGTATATAAACATGTATCTATCTATGTATATGTGTGCGTGTGTGTGTGTGTGTGTGTGTGTGTGTGTATATAAACTTGTATCTATCTATGTATATGTGTGTATGTATGTATGTATATAAACATGTATCTATCTATGTATATCTGTGTATGTATGTATGTGTATGAACATGTATGTATCTATGTATATGTATGTATATAAACATGTATATGTGTGTGTGTGTGTGTGTGTGTGTGTATGTATGTATATAAACATCTATCTATGTATATGTGTGTGTATGTATATAAACATGTATCTATCTATGTATATGTGTGTGTATGTATATAAACATGTATCTATCTATGTATATGTGTGTGTATGTATATAAACATGTATCTATCTATGTATATGTGTGTGTATGTATATAAACATCTATCTATGTATATGTGTGTGTATGTATGTATATAAACATGTATCTATCTATGTATATGTGTGTGTATGTATATAAACATCTATCTATGTATGTGTGTGTGTGTGTGTGTGTGTGTGTGTGTGTGTGTGTGTGTGTGTGTGTGTGTGTGTATATATAAACATGTATCTATCCATGTATATGTGTGTATTTCTGAGTGTATATGTGCTAATCCTTTATGTGTGTATTTGTATATATTGCTCTGACATAGATACAGATGTCGGCAGGTTATCACACATATATAATGTAACACAATGTAACTGCACTACTGGTGCTCATCAGCTGTGGGGGAGGTTGGACGCACCATGGTGAGATGACCCCGCATGTGGGAAGAGACCTAGATGGCAATGTTGACCCCATACAGGCCTCATAGTGTTACTGTGTCAAGTGTGCGCAGTCTGTGCGTAAGTACTTACATGGCCGACCCTCACCCTACCACCTGTGGAAAGAAAGAAAACTTGTTAATATTCAACAATAGCTTCATAGTGTTGTCTCATAGTATTGTCTCATAGTATTGTCTCATAGTATTGTCTCCTAGTATTGTCTCATAGTATTGTCTCATAGTGTTGTCTCATAGTGTTGTCTCATAGTATTGTCTCCTAGTATTGTCTCATAGTATTGTCTCCTAGTATTGTCTCATAGTATTGTCTCGTAGCATTGTCCCGTAGTATTGTCTCATAGTATTGTCTCATAGTATTCCCTCATAGTATTGTCTCCTAGTATTGTCTCCTAGTATTGTCTCCTAGTATTGTCTCCTAGTATTGTCTCATAGTATTGTCTCATAGTATTGTCTCATAGTATTGTCCCATAGTATTGTCTCATAGTATTGTCTCATAGTATTGTCTCATAGTATTGTCCCATAGTATTGTCTCATAGTATTGTCTCCTAGTATTCCCTCATAGTATTGTCTCCTAGTATTGTCTCATAGTATTGTCTCATAGTATTGTCTCCTAGTATTGTCTCCTAGTATTGTCTCCTAGTATTCCCTCATAGTATTGTCTCATAGTATTGTCCCATAGTATTGTCTCATAGTATTGTCTCCTAGTATTGTCTCCTAGTATTGTCTCATAGTATTGTCTCCTAGTATTGTCTCCTAGTATTGTCTCCTAGTATTCCCTCATAGTATTGTCTCCTAGTATTCCCTCATAGTATTGTCTCATTGTATTGTCTCATAGTATTCCCTCATAGTATTGTCTCCTAGTATTCCCTCATAGTATTGTCTCCTAGTATTCCCTCATAGTATTGTCTCATAGTATTGTCTCCTAGTATTGTCTCCTAGTATTGTCTCATAGTATTGTCTCCTAGTATTCCCTCATAGTATTGTCTCATAGTATTGTCCCATAGTATTGTCCCATAGTATTGTCCCATCGTATTGTCTCCTGGTATTGTCTCCTGGTATTGTCTCCTGGCATTGTGTCCTAGTATTGTCCCATAGTGTTGTCCCATAGTGTTGTCTCATGGTATTGTCTCATGGTATTGTCTCATAGTATTGTCTCATAGTATTGTCTCATAGTATTGTCTCATAGTATTGTCCCATAGTATTGTTTCATAGTATTGTCCCATAGTATTGTCTCCTGGCATTGTGTCCTAGTATTGTCTCCTAGTATTGTCTCCTAGTATTGTCCCATAGTGTTGTCCCATAGTGTTGTCCCATAGTGTTGTCTCATGGTATTGTCTCATAGTATTGTCTCATAGTATTGTTTCATAGTATTGTCCCATAGTATTGTCTCATGGTATTGTCTCATAGTATTGTCTCATGGTATTGTCTCATGGTATTGTCTCATGGTATTGTCCCATAGTATTGTCTCATAGTATTGTCCCATAATATTGTCTCCTAGTATTGTCTCCTAGTATTGTCTCCTAGTATTGTCTCCTAGTATTGTCTCCTAGTATTGTCTCATAGTATTGTCTCATAGTATTGTCTCATAGTATTCCCTCATAGTATTGTCTCATAGTATTGTCTCATAGTATTGTCTCATAGTATTGTCTCATGGTATTGTCTCATGGTATTGTCCCATAGTATTGTCTCATAGTATTGTCTCATAGTATTGTCCCATAGTATTGTTTCATAGTATTGTCCCATAGTATTGTCTCCTGGCATTGTGTCCTAGTATTGTCTCCTAGTATTGTCTCCTAGTATTGTCCCATAGTGTTGTCCCATAGTGTTGTCCCATAGTGTTGTCCCATAGTGTTGTCTCATGGTATTGTCTCATAGTATTGTCTCATAGTATTGTTTCATAGTATTGTCCCATAGTATTGTCTCATGGTATTGTCTCATAGTATTGTCTCATGGTATTGTCTCATGGTATTGTCTCATGGTATTGTCCCATAGTATTGTCTCATAGTATTGTCCCATAGTATTGTCTCCTAGTATTGTCTCCTAGTATTGTCTCCTAGTATTGTCTCCTAGTATTGTCTCCTAGTATTGTCTCCTAGTATTGTCTCCTAGTATTGTCTCATAGTATTGTCTCCTAGTATTGTCTCCTAGTATTGTCTCCTAGTATTGTCTCGTGGTATCACCTGGTAGTAATGTCTCAGAATACGCTTAAATTGGAGTGATTCGAGGACCCGATCTCCTTTTATTGTGAATAACCCCATTACCTTCTATAATCTTCCTGATCTCATCCAGTGCTTTCATGGGATGGGACGGGGACTGGTATCCATCACTATTTGCTTCATTAAGAAAAGCTTTGTCTGAGGAGCTGAAGATGAACAGATCCTCGGCAAGGTTTTGGATGCTCGGCTGATGAGTGAGGATTCTATATTTCTCTGCCTCGCTGCTGCTTTCCAGATCGTCAATCACCACTAGAACGTTCTTCTTTCCTGCAAATATAACAAGTGGAGAGACATGTGGATGTGATTCCACATTCTGTATATAGTCCTACACTCAATCTATATGTATGGTCACCTGTCTATAGGGCTGTGAGTGTAGCAACCTGACAGAAATGTCTGAAGGAGAGAACAGAGGAGTGTGGAGGAGAGAACAGAGGAGTCTGGAGGAGGAGAGAACAGAGGAGTCTGGAGGAGGAGAGAACAGAGGAGTCTGGAGGAGGAGAGAACAGAGGAGTCTGGAGGAGGAGAGAACAGAGGAGTCTGGAGGAGGAGAGAACAGAGGAGTCTGGAGGAAGAGAGAACAGAGGAGTGTGGAGGAGAGAACAGAGGAGTCTGGAGGGGGAGAGGACAGAGGAGTCTGGGGGAGGAGAGAACAGAGGAGTGTGGAGGAGGAGAGAACAGAGGAGTGTGGAGGAGAGAACAGAGGAGTCTGGAGGGGAGAGGGCAGAGGAGTCTGGAGGAGGAGAGAACAGAGGAGTCTGGAGGAAGAGAGAACAGAGGAGTCTGGAGGAGGAGAGAACAGAGGAGTCTGGAGGAGGAGAGAACAGAGGAGTCTGGAGGAGGAGAGAACAGAGGAGTCTGGAGGAGGAGAGAACAGAGGAGTCTGGTGGAGGAGAGAACAGAGGAGTCTGGAGGAGGAGAGAACAGAGGAGTGTGGAGGAGAGAACAGAGGAGTCTGGAGGAGGAGAGAACAGAGGAGTCTGGAGGAGGAGAGAACAGAGGAGTCTGGAGGAGGAGAGAACAGAGGAGTCTGGAGGAGGAGAGAACAGAGGAGTGTGGAGGAGAGAACAGAGGAGTGTGGAGGAGGAGAGAAAAGAGGAGTCTGGAGGAGGAGAGAACAGAGGAGTCTGGAGAAGGAGAGAACAGAGGAGTCTGGAGGGGGAGAGGACAGAGGAGTCTGGAGGAGGTGAGAACAGAGGAGTCTGGAGGAGGAGAAAACAGAGGAGTGCGGAGGAGAGAACAGAGGAGTCTGGAGGAGGAAAGTACAGAGGAGTCTGGAGGAGGAGAGAACAGAGGAGTCTGGAGGAAAGAACAGAGGAGTCTGGAGGAGGAGAGGACAGAGGAGTCTGGAGGTGGAGAGTACAGAGGAGTCTGGAGGTGGAGAGTACAGAGGAGTCTGGAGGAGGAGAGAACAGAGGAGTCTGGAGGAGGAGAGCGCAGAGGAGTCTGGAGGAGGAGAGAACAAAGGAGTCTGGAGTAGGAGAGTACAGAGGAGTCTGGAGGAGGAGAGAACAGAGGACTCTGGAGGAGGAGAGGACAGAGGAGTGTGGAGGAGAGAACAGAGGAGTGTGGAGGAGAGTACAGAGGAGTCTGGAGGTGGAGAGAACAGAGGAGTGTGGAGGAGAGAACAGAGGAGTCTGGAGGAGGAGAGAACAGAGGAGTCTGGAGGAGGAGAGAACAGAGGAGTGTGGAGGAGAGAACAGAGGAGTGTGGAGGAGGAGAGAACAGAGGAGTCTGGAGGAGGAGAGAACAGAGGAGTCTGGAGGAGGAGAGGACAGAGGAGTCTGGAGGAGGAGAGGACAGAGGAGTCTGGAGGAGGAGAGGACAGAGGAGTCTGGAGGAGGAGAGGACAGAGGAGTCTGGAGGAGGAGAGCGCAGAGGAGTGTGGAGGAGGAGAGCGCAGAGGAGTCTGGAGGAGGAGAGAACAGAGGAGTCTGGAGGAGGATAGGACAGAGGAGTCTGGAGGAGGAGAGGACAGAGGAGTCTGGAGGAGGAGAGAACAGAGGAGTCTGGAGGAGGAGAGAACAGAGGAGTCTGGAGGAGGAGAGAACAGAGGAGTGTGGAGGAGAGAACAGAGGAGTCTGGAGGGGGAGAGGACAGAGGAGTCTGGAGGAGGAGAGAACAGAGGAGTGTGGAGGAGGAGAGAACAGAGGAGTGTGGAGGAGAGAACAGAGGAGTCTGGAGGGGGAGAGGACAGAGGAGTCTGGAGGAGGAGAGAACAGAGGAGTCTGGAGGAGGAGAGAACAGAGGAGTCTGGAGGAGGAGAGAACAGAGGAGTCTGGAGGAGGAGAGAACAGAGGAGTCTGGAGGAGGAGAGAACAGAGGAGTGTGGAGGAGAGAACAGAGGAGTCTGGAGGAGGAGAGAACAGAGGAGTCTGGAGGAGGAGAGAACAGAGGAGTCTGGAGGAGGAGAGAACAGAGGAGTGTGGAGGAGAGAACAGAGGAGTGTGGAGGAGGAGAGAACAGAGGAGTCTGGAGGAGGAGAGAACAGAGGAGTCTGGAGGAGGAGAGAACAGAGGAGTCTGGAGGGGGAGAGGACAGAGGAGTCTGGAGGAGGAGAGAACAGAGGAGTCTGGAGGAGGAGAGGAAAGAGGAGTGTGGAGGAGAGAACAGAGGAGTGTGGAGGAGAGTACAGAGGAGTCTGGAGGTGGAGAGTACAGAGGAGTCTGGAGGAGGAGAGAACAGAGGAGTCTGGAGGAGGAGAGAACAGAGGAGTCTGGAGGAGGAGAGCGCAGAGGAGTCTGGAGGAGGAGAGAACAAAGGAGTCTGGAGTAGGAGAGTACAGAGGAGTCTGGAGGAGGAGAGAACAGAGGAGTCTGGATGAGGAGAGGACAGAGGAGTCTGGAGGAGGAGAGGACAGAGGAGTCTGGAGGAGGACAGGACAGAGGAGTCTGGAGGAGGAGAGGACAGAGGAGTCTGGAGGAGGAGAGGACAGAGGAGTCTGGAGGAGGAGAGGACAGAGGAGTCTGGAGGAGGAGAGAACAGAGGAGTCTGGAGAGGGAGAGGACAGAGGAGTCTGGAGGGGGAGAGGACAGAGGAGTCTGGAGGAGGAGAGAACAGAGGAGTCTGGAGGAGGAGAAAACAGAGGAGTGCGGAGGCGAGAACAGAGGAGTCTGGAGGAGGAAAGTACAGAGGAGTCTGGAGGAGGAAAGTACAGAGGAGTCTGGAGGAGAGAACAGAGGAGTCTGGAGGAGGAGAGCGCAGAGGAGTCTGGAGGTGGAGAGCACAGAGGAGTCTGGAGGTGGAGAGCACAGAGGAGTCTGGAGGTGGAAAGCACAGAGGACTCTGGAGGAGAGAACAGAGGAGTCTGGAGGAGGAGAGGACAGAGGAGTCTGGAGGAGGAGAGGACAGAGGAGTCTGGAGGTGGAGAGAGCAGAGGAGTCTGGAGGTGGAGAGCGCAGAGGAGTCTGGAGGTGGAGAGCGCAGAGGAGTCTGGAGGAGGAGAGCGCAGAGGAGTCTGGAGGAGGAGAGCGCAGAGGAGTCTGGAGGAGGAGAGCGCAGAGGAGCATGGAGGAGGAGAGAACAGAGGAGTCTGGAGGAGGAGAGGACAGAGGAGTCTGGAGGAGGAGAGGACAGAGGAGTCTGGAGGAGGAGAGGACAGAGGAGTCTGGAGGAGGAGAGAACAGAGGAGTCTGGAGGAGGAGAGAACAGAGGAGCGTGGAGGAGAGGACAGAGGAGCGTGGAGGAGAGGACAGAGGAGCGTGGAGGAGAGGACAGAGGAGTGTGGAGAGGACAGAGGAGTGTGGAGGAGAGGACAGAGGAGTGTGGAGGAGAGGACAGATGAGAATGGAGGAGAGGACAGAGGAGTGTGGAGGAGGAGAGGACAGAGGAGCGTGGAGGAGAGGACAGAGGGGCGTGGAGGAGAGGACAGAGGAGCGTGGAGGAGAGGACAGAGGAGTGTGGAGGAGAGGACAGAGGAGTGTGGAGGAGAGGACAGATGAGAATGGAGGAGAGGACAGATGAGAATGGAGGAGAGGACAGAGGAGTGTGGAGGAGGAGAGGACAGAGGAGAGTGGAGGAGAGGACAGAGGAGCGTGGAGGAGAGGACAGAGGAGCGTGGAGGAGAGGACAGAGGAGCGTGGAGGAGAGGACAGAGGAGCGTGGAGGAGAGGACAGAGGAGTGTGGAGGAGAGGACAGAGGAGTGTGGAGGAGAGGACAGATGAGAATGGAGGAGAGGACAGAGGAGTGTGGAGGAGGAGAGGACAGAGGAGCGTGGAGGAGAGGACAGAGGAGCGTGGAGGAGAGGACAGAGGAGCGTGGAGGAGAGGACAGAGGAGCGTGCAGGAGAGGACAGAGGAGCGTGGAGGAGAGGACAGAGGAGCGTGGAGGAGAGGACAGAGGAGTGTGGAGGAGAGGACAGATGAGAATGGAGGAGAGGACAGAGGAGTGTGGAGGAGAGGACAGAGGAGCGTGGAGGAGAGGACAGAGGAGCGTGGAGGAGAGGACAGAGGAGCGTGGAGGAGAGGACAGAGGAGCGTGGAGGAGAGGACAGAGGAGTGTGGAGGAGGAGAGGACAGAGGAGTCTGGAGGAGGAGAGGACAGAGGAGTCTGGAGGAGGAGAGAACAGAGGAGTCTGGAGGAGGAGAGAACAGAGGAGCGTGGAGGAGAGGACAGAGGAGCGTGGAGGAGAGGACAGAGGAGCGTGGAGGAGAGGACAGAGGAGTGTGGAGAGGACAGAGGAGTGTGGAGGAGAGGACAGAGGAGTGTGGAGGAGAGGACAGATGAGAATGGAGGAGAGGACAGAGGAGTGTGGAGGAGGAGAGGACAGAGGAGCGTGGAGGAGAGGACAGAGGAGCGTGGAGGAGAGGACAGAGGAGCGTGGAGGAGAGGACAGAGGAGCGTGGAGGAGAGGACAGAGGAGTGTGGAGGAGAGGACAGAGGAGTGTGGAGGAGAGGACAGATGAGAATGGAGGAGAGGACAGATGAGAATGGAGGAGAGGACAGAGGAGTGTGGAGGAGGAGAGGACAGAGGAGAGTGGAGGAGAGGACATAGGAGCGTGGAGGAGAGGACAGAGGAGAGTGGAGGAGAGGACAGAGGAGCGTGGAGGAGAGGACAGAGGAGCGTGGAGGAGAGGACAGAGGAGTGTGGAGGAGAGGACAGAGGAGTGTGGAGGAGAGGACAGATGAGAATGGAGGAGAGGACAGATGAGAATGGAGGAGAGGACAGAGGAGTGTGGAGGAGGAGAGGACAGAGGAGCGTGGAGTAGAGGACAGAGGAGCGTGGAGGAGAGGACAGAGGAGCGTGGAGGAGAGGACAGATGAGAATGGAGGAGAGGACAGAGGAGTGTGGAGGAGAGGACAGATGAGAATGGAGGAGAGGACAGAGGAGTGTGGAGGAGGAGAGGACAGAGGAGCGTGGAGGAGAGGACAGAGGAGTGTGGAGGAGAGGACAGAGGAGCGTGGAGTAGAGGACAGAGGAGTGTGGAGGAGGAGAGGACAGAGGAGAGTGGAGGAGAGGACAGAGGAGCGTGGAGGAGAGGACAGAGGAGCGTGGAGGAGAGGACAGAGGAGCGTGGAGGAGAGGACAGAGGAGCGTGGAGGAGAGGACAGAGGAGTGTGGAGGAGAGGACAGAGGAGTGTGGAGGAGAGGACAGATGAGAATGGAGGAGAGGACAGAGGAGTGTGGAGGAGGAGAGGACAGAGGAGCGTGGAGGAGAGGACAGAGGAGCGTGGAGGAGAGGACAGAGGAGCGTGGAGGAGAGGACAGAGGAGCGTGCAGGAGAGGACAGAGGAGCGTGGAGGAGAGGACAGAGGAGCGTGGAGGAGAGGACAGAGGAGTGTGGAGGAGAGGACAGATGAGAATGGAGGAGAGGACAGAGGAGTGTGGAGGAGAGGACAGAGGAGCGTGGAGGAGAGGACAGAGGAGCGTGGAGGAGAGGACAGAGGAGCGTGGAGGAGAGGACAGAGGAGCGTGGAGGAGAGGACAGAGGAGTGTGGAGGAGGAGAGGACAGAGGAGTCTGGAGGAGGAGAGGACAGAGGAGTCTGGAGGAGGAGAGAACAGAGGAGTCTGGAGGAGGAGAGAACAGAGGAGCGTGGAGGAGAGGACAGAGGAGCGTGGAGGAGAGGACAGAGGAGCGTGGAGGAGAGGACAGAGGAGTGTGGAGAGGACAGAGGAGTGTGGAGGAGAGGACAGAGGAGTGTGGAGGAGAGGACAGATGAGAATGGAGGAGAGGACAGAGGAGTGTGGAGGAGGAGAGGACAGAGGAGCGTGGAGGAGAGGACAGAGGAGCGTGGAGGAGAGGACAGAGGAGCGTGGAGGAGAGGACAGAGGAGCGTGGAGGAGAGGACAGAGGAGTGTGGAGGAGAGGACAGAGGAGTGTGGAGGAGAGGACAGATGAGAATGGAGGAGAGGACAGATGAGAATGGAGGAGAGGACAGAGGAGTGTGGAGGAGGAGAGGACAGAGGAGAGTGGAGGAGAGGACATAGGAGCGTGGAGGAGAGGACAGAGGAGAGTGGAGGAGAGGACAGAGGAGCGTGGAGGAGAGGACAGAGGAGCGTGGAGGAGAGGACAGAGGAGTGTGGAGGAGAGGACAGAGGAGTGTGGAGGAGAGGACAGATGAGAATGGAGGAGAGGACAGATGAGAATGGAGGAGAGGACAGAGGAGTGTGGAGGAGGAGAGGACAGAGGAGCGTGGAGTAGAGGACAGAGGAGCGTGGAGGAGAGGACAGAGGAGCGTGGAGGAGAGGACAGATGAGAATGGAGGAGAGGACAGAGGAGTGTGGAGGAGAGGACAGATGAGAATGGAGGAGAGGACAGAGGAGTGTGGAGGAGGAGAGGACAGAGGAGCGTGGAGGAGAGGACAGAGGAGTGTGGAGGAGAGGACAGAGGAGCGTGGAGTAGAGGACAGAGGAGCGTGGAGGAGAGGACAGAGGAGCGTGCAGGAGAGGACAGAGGAGCGTGGAGGAGAGGACAGAGGAGTGTGGAGGAGAGGACAGATGAGAATGGAGGAGAGGACAGAGGAGTGTGGAGGAGAGGACAGAGGAGCGTGGAGGAGAGGACAGAGGAGCGTGGAGGAGAGGACAGAGGAGCGTGGAGGAGGAGAGGACAGAGGAGTGTGGAGGAGAGGATAGAGGAGTATGGAGGAGAGGAGTGTGGAGGAGAGGACACTGTAGTCTGGAGGAGAGAACAGAGGAGTGTGGAGGAGAGGACAGAGGAGTCTGGAGGAGAGGACAGAGGAGTGTGGAGGAGAGGACAGAGGAGCGTGGAGGAGAGGAGTGTGGAGGAGAGGACAGAGTAGTCTGTAGGAGAGGACAGAGGAGTGTGGAGGAGAGGAGTGTGGAGGAGAGGACAGAGGAGTCTGGAGGAGAGGACAGAGGAGTGTGGAGGAGAGGACAGAGGAGTGTGGAGAGGACAGAGGAGTGTGGAGGAAGGGGCAGAGGAGCGTGGAGGAGAGGACAGATGAGCGTGGAGGAGAGGACAGAGGAGTGTGGAGGAGAGGACAGAGGAGTCTGGAGGAAGGGGCAGAGGTTTCTGAGGAAAGAGATGGAGGTTTCTTGAAATTCCTCTATAGAGCTCGGCTGAGCAGAATGGGCATGTGTATGGGGAGGTCGGCATCTAAAGTTCTCTATTCATTTCTTCTCAGGACAAATAGGATTCACCACATAATCATTGGCATCAGTGCATTATAATCCCATGTCTGTCTACTCTCCGGGTTTTCTGAGACCTGGGCTGGTGTTACAGGGACCTTGCCCTTTTCCGGTCACACCCGACACACTCTAAACAGTCCAAAGGTTTTTATTTTTTATCATCAGGGATTGTTCAGGGAATAGTTCCAGGTCCATGTATGTGAGTTCATACCTCATTATTACTTTATTGATTTCACAGATCCGCAGATCACAGCTCGGACCCTTCGGCTGTGTTCACACGTTGCAGTAATGCGCTGCACAACCAAAAAACTTGTGGCCAAACCGTACAGGTTTAACTGTGACTTGCCACTTGGAAAACACACGCAGCCAATAGCCGCATCACAATAGCACGGCATTTTGTGGTAAAACGCATGTGGCTTTGCAGCATATTTGTTTACCGCACGGCACGCTACTGCATCATGTGAACACAATCTTAGGGCTCTTCTCATTAAGCAAAATGACTTTTTTTGCATAAAAAGGGAAGACTTCAGGTAGATTTTGGTGTCTAAATAACCAGGTGTGATTCCATGAACTGAAGGACAGCTCGCCAGTGACACTGGACCCTACATTCCCAGGACACGGGACATCGAGGACCTGCCCGGGAAGCAGCCTGCCTATCCTAAAGAGGCCAGAAGGGCTGTAATAAACCCTGTGAAGGACTTGAACCTTTATCAGTCTATCCTGAGCAAAGATGAGGTGAGAACCAGGCGAGCTGAGAAGTGCAGCGAGATCATCAATGTCTAAGTCAGGGATATCAAGTTCCCACCTCTAGAGACCATAGTCCCTGAGAGGTGCAAAAGTTTTCATTAAGGGGGTTGTACAGTTTAGAAAACCTAGTTTTTGCATTCCCTAGAGACTTCTGAGATTATGCCATAAGGAGTATGTGGTGGCCATTTAGCCTCCACTTCAGGGCCCATATTAAGGACAGAATAGCATATTGAGGGAAGGCCAGACGGGTTGCAGGACCTCTCAGCAGCAGCCCAGGGTGCAGGACCTCTCAGCAGCAGCCCAGGGTGCAGGACCCCTCACCAGCAGCCCAGGGTGCAGGACCTCTCAGCAGCAGCCCAGGGTGCAGGACCTCTCAGCAGCAGCCCAGGGTGCAGGACCTCTCAGCAGCAGCCCAGGGTGCAGGACCCCTCACCAGCAGCCCAGGGTGCAGGACCTCTCAGCAGCAGCCCAGGGTGCAGGACCTCTCAGCAGCAGCCCAGGGTGCAGGACCTTTCAGCAGCAGCCCAGGGTGCAGGACCTCTCAGCAGCAGCCCAGGGTGCAGGACCTCTCAGCAGCAGACCAGGGTGCAGGACCTCTCAGCAGCAGCCCAGGGTGCAGGACCTCTCAGCAGCTGCCCAGGGTGCAGGACCTCTCAGCAGCAGCCCAGGGTGCAGGACCTCTCAGCAGCCGCCCAGGGTGCAGGATCTCCCAGCAGCAGCCCAGGGTGCAGGACCTCTCACCAGCAGCCCAGGGTGCAGGACCTCGCAGAAGCAGCCCTGTGTGCAGGACCTCGCATAAGCAGTTCAGGACTTACTATAATCATTTTAACTGTAGGGTTTTTAATCAGAAGAAGAAAGCCACCAACTAGCATCCACCAATTAACTAGAAAAGTGGTATAAATAAAAATTGATGAAGTGCCAACCCCACCCCTCAGTTTGTTGGAAGACACAGGACCTCTAGTTTTATCCTGGGAAGGGAACCTCACATTGCTAGGACAAACAGGGACAGAGATAGTGGGCAGTCCTGGTGTATACCACTCCCTAGCAGAAAGCACCCAGATACATGAGAGTTAGTCCTGATACCAGCCACTAGGGAAGAATATAGGAGTTGGACCCAATCTAGTACCCACATGTACGCCCCCCTCCCCACATGCAGCTGTAAATTCCCTCATTCTTACTAACAAGATGTAGATAATTCTCACCGTGAACACTGTTCAGATACTGCAGCTCGTTATCGTACAGGGAGTCCAAGACATTGGTGACATTAACCCTTCCTCTCTTCTTGGAGTGGTAGAGAATGGCAAAGCCGCACTTAGAAGCCTCATCCTGGAATGTCTGGAAGTTGTTTGTGATGTTCACGGGCCGGACATCCCTCACCGACCTGAGCCCAACTAGGAAGGTGATCAACCATTGATAACAGGACTCATGCTCCCGAGAGAAGACTCCAACCAGCTTCATTGCTACGATCTGCAGACGACCCTGAAAAAACACACAACCCCAAAGATCTCCATGAGAAACAGAGGTCAATGTCACCCGAAACACAACTAAATGCCATAAATTACCATAGACCGCAATATGTCAACAGCTGGAAGTAGTGATGTCACCGCACCAACAAGTGATGTCACTGATGAGAGGATCAGCTGGGACTGGTGGACTGTACACTGAAAAACAGTGGGACATAATCTATCCACAAGACTGACAGCACCCGGAGGGGTCCATCACTGCGGACCATCATCTGAATACCCACAAATAGAGACACAATTTCCCTAAATTTGGTTTGGGTCCAAATTGGTTGAATTGGCCGTCCGGTTTGATCCGAATAAATTTGCCGTGAAGTGCAAGTACCCCGACTGCCCTGAAATCTCTATCTGATGTCTTCTAGGAATAAAGTTGAATAGAACCTGAATTAAGTTTTTTGGAAATTGGCTCATCCCTATTAGTCACATGCCCCTCCATCACCGGCGCTGTTCAGAAAGAGAGCGCTGTGCAGTCCGTGGAGGAGACGGCGCTAACAAGGGGGGGGGGGAGCGCTTCATAGAGGAAGACATCGGCGCTCATCTTCTGATAACTATGTATTAGGGATTGCCGGCAGCTGTCATTTTGATGCAAATCGAGTGATGTGAACCCCAAAAGTTTCAGATTATTACGGAATCCAAATTTGAGAAATTCAGACCAAATTCCATTAGTAACGGGATCAATTCGCTCATCTCTATCCACAATTACCGAGTTTTTTATATGAACCCAAGTTGATCCAGAGGAAGGCAAACAACGCCATTAAACGGGGAGGGTAATTTGCCACAGAGAGGAAGAATTCTTTGCTCCCCCAATAAACGACAAGTATTTGTACCAATATTTGGGCCCACACACAGTTATATGTAAGAGGCCACCAGAAAGTGCCAGGAGGATGTCAAACAGCCTTCAGCCTGCGATAGACCAAATGCAGATAATATTACTGTGTGCGTGACAATGGACAAGATTCCCAACTGTTTTATTAACCTCCCGTGGTGCCTGCGCAGCGCCCGCGGCCTCCCCTCACCATCATCTACATGTGTGACCCCGGCGAAGAAAAGCAAGACAGCACCAGACAATATCCTGTACGAGCGCTGAGCCATAGACCACTGCCAGGCTCATATACATGGACACATACATGTTGTACTTTTCCGTAAAAAAACAAATCCGTCAGGTCAGCAGGACTGACGGCTTCGGAGACAGCGGGTGACTCTGACACGCAGGCTCCAGCTGTTATCAGTCACGTCTAAGCTCATGAACATTGGTCATTACCTGGATCCCGTGTGTCTCTGAGCAGTTTTCTGCCGTGCCGTCAGTGCTGCTGAACTGACAACACGACACAGATTGAATGTATAAGGGACTCGTAGAAGCTGGAACTCAACAAGGAAGACATTTTTTATAAAAAGCCTATTAAAAAGTTAAAATCACATAATTAATTTATTTAAAAAAACAAAACAGTGCGAGCACAAGCTCGGTGGGTATAACGTGTGTAGAGAAAGGTCCCGGCAGCGGTGTGCTGCATCCCAAAAGAGGTCACGGGCGGACCTCTAACCCCATACGTTGTATATAGGACACCTTGTATATCGGACACATTGTATATAGGATACATTGTATATAGGACACATTATATATAGGCTACACTGTATATAGGACACATTGTATATAGGACACATTGTATATAGGACACATTGTATATAGGATACACTGTATATAGGACACATTGTATATATGACACCATGTATATAGGACACATTGTATATAGGATACACTGTATATAGGACACCATGTATATAGGACACATTGTATCCAAAAAAGAGAACGTGAAGCAGCACTCAAATAAAGTGAATTTATTCATCCAACATGGAACCACAACGTTTCACCTCCTCTATGCCTTCATTGTGGTTCCATGTTGGATGAATAAATTCACTTTATTTGAGTGCTGCTTCACGTTCTCTTTTTTGGATATCTAACACATAAGGAGAGGTCACTCCTTCATTTTTGAAGCTTTGCACCAGCCTAGTCAGGCATTTGTTCACATTGCAGCTCCAATCCTCTGCTTTTTTTTAAGAACACATTGTATATATGATGCACTATATATATATATATATATATATATATATATATATATATATATATATATATATATATATATATATATATATATATATAGGATACACTGTATATAGGGCACATTGTATATAGGAAACAATATATATAGTATACGCTGTATATAGGACACATTGTATATATGACACACTATATATAGGATAATCTGTATATAGGACACATTGTATATATGACACACTATATATAGGATAATCTGTATATAGGACACATTGTATATAGGGCACATTGTATATAGGAAACAATATATATAGTATACGCTGTATATAGGACACATTGTATATATGACACACTATATATAGGATAATCTGTATATAGGACACATTGTATATATGACACACTATATATAGGATAATCTGTATATAGGACACATTGTATATATGACACACTATATATAGGATACACTGTTTAAAGGACACATTGTATATATGATTCATTGCATATAGGATACTCTGTATATAGGACACACTATATATATTATATTCTGTATATAGGGCACATTGTATATAGGAAACAATATATATAGTATACGCTGTATATAGGACACATTGTATATATGACACACTATATATAGGATACACAGTATATATGACTCATTGTATATAGGAAACAATATATATAGGATACGCTGTATATAGGACACACTATATATAGGATACACAGTATATATGACTCATTGTATATAGGAAACAATATATATAGGATACGCTGTATATAGGACACACTATATATAGGATACACAGTATATATGACTCATTGTATATAGGAAACAATATATATAGGATATGCTGTATATAGGACACATTGTATATATGACACACTATATATAGGATAATCTGTATATAGGACACATTGTATATATGACACACTATATATAGGATACACAGTATATATGACTCATTGTATATAGGAAACAATATATATAGGATACACTGTATATAGGACACACTATATATAGGATACACAGTATATATGACTCATTGTATATAGGAAACAATATATATAGGATACGCTGTATATAGGACACATTGTATATATGACACACTATATATAGGATACACAGTATATATGACTCATTGTATATAGGAAACAATATATATAGGATACACTGTATATAGGACACACTATATATAGGATACACAGTATATATGACTCATTGTATATAGGAAACAATATATATAGGATATACTGTATATAGGACACATTGGCCTGGCAGCATTGGTGCTTTTGGGCCTCTGGGCTGCTCCCTCTGCAGGAGTGGTGTTGCAGTAGCTGCGTCCACCATGCGGTGCTGCAACCAGTAGAGGGACCCACTTTTTGAGAGGTCGCCGTGAAGTGGCTTATACAATGTGATCAAAATGTTAACAAAGAACCTCGTTCATGTTTATACATTTTTGCCTAGCGGCTATAGATCAATGTATTACTAGTGGATGTGCGGTCCATGTCTAGTCTCATACTGATAATATCTGTGTATAGGACACATTGTATATAGGACACACAATGTATAGGATATACTGTATATAGGACACATTGTATATAGGACACACAATGTATAGGATGCACTGTATATAGGACACATGGTATATATCACACACACTACATATAGGATACACTGTATATAGGATACACTGTATATAGGACACACTATATATAGGATACTCTGTATATAGGGCACATTGTATATAGGAAACAATATATATAGGATACGCTGTATATAGGACACATTGTATATATGACACACTATATATAGGATACACAGTATATATGACTCATTGTATATAGGAAACAATATAAATAGGATACGCTGTATATAGGATACACTGTATATAGGACACACTATATATAGGATACTCTGTATATAGGGCACATTGTATATAAGAAACAATATATATAGGATACGCTGTATATAGGACACATTGTATATATGACACACTATATATAGGATACACAGTATATATGACTCATTGTATATAGGAAACAATATATATAGGATACGCTGTATATAGGACACACAATATATAGGATACTTTGTATATAGGACACATTGTATATATGACCCACTATGTATAGGATACACTGTATACAGGACACATTGTATATATGACACACTATATATAGGATACACAGTATATATGACTCATTGTATATAGGAAACAATATATATAGGATATACTGTATATAGGACACATTGGCCTGGCAGCATTGGTGCTTTTGGGCCTCTGGGCTGCTCCCTCTGCAGGAGTGGTGTTGCAGTAGCTGCGTCCACCATGCGGTGCTGCAACCAGTAGAGGGACCCACTTTTTGAGAGGTCGCCGTGAAGTGGCTTATACAATGTGATCAAAATGTTAACAAAGAACCTCGTTCATGTTTATACATTTTTGCCTAGCGGCTATAGATCAATGTATTACTAGTGGATGTGCGGTCCATGTCTAGTCTCATACTGATAATATCTGTGTATAGGACACATTGTATATAGGACACACAATGTATAGGATATACTGTATATAGGACACATTGTATATAGGACACACAATGTATAGGATGCACTGTATATAGGACACATGGTATATATCACACACACTACATATAGGATACACTGTATATAGGACACATTGTATATAGGTCTCACACTATATATAGGATAAGCTGAATATAGGACACACAATATATAGGACACATAATAATCATCTTTATTTATAAAGCGTCAACATATTCCGCAGCACTTTACAATTTAGAGGGAACATGAAACAAACAATATCAGACATTACATAGTGACAAAGATCATTTACAATTCAAACCTGAGGAGTGAGGACCCTGATCACAAGAGCTTACAATCTATGAGGAGGAGAGGAGTGAGGGCGCTGATCACAAGAGCTTACAATCTATGAGGAGAGGAGTGAGGATGCTGATCACAAGAGCTTACAATCTATGAGGAGGAGGAGTGAGGACGCTATCACAAGAGCTTACAATCTATGAGGAGAGGAGTGAGGACCCTGATCACAAGAGCTTACAATCTATGAGGAGAGGAGGAGTGAGGACGCTGATCACAAGAGCTTACAATCTATGAGGAGAGGAGTGAGGATGCTGATCACAAGAGCTTACAATCTATGAGGAGGAGGAGTGAGGACACTGATCACAAGAGCTTACAATCTATGAGGAGAGGAGTGAGGACGCTGATCACAAGAGCTTACAATCTATGAGGAGAGGAGTGAGGACGCTGATCACAAGAGCTTACAATCTATGAGGAGAGGAGTGAGGACGTTGATCACAAGAGCTTACAATCTATGAGGAGAGGCGGAGTGAGGACGCTGATCACAAGAGCTTACAATCTATGAGGAGAGGAGTGAGGACACTGATCACAAGAGCTTACAATCTATGAGGAGAGGAGGAGTGAGGACACTGATCACAAGAGTTTACAATCTATGAGGAGAGGAGGAGTGAGGACGCCGATCACAAGAGCTTACAATCTATGAGGAGAGGAGTGAGGACGCTGATCACAAGAGTTTACAATCTATGAGGAGAGGAGGAGTGAGGACGCCGATCACAAGAGCTTACAATCTATGAGGAGAGGAGAGAGGACGCTGATCACAAGAGTTGACAATCTATGAGGAGGAGAGGAGTGAGGACGCTGATCACAAGAGCTTACAATCTATGAGGAGAGGAGTGAGGACACTGATCACAAGAGTTGACAATCTATGAGGAGGAGAGGAGTGAGGACGCTGATCACAAGAGCTTACAATCTATAAGGAGAGGAGTGAGGACACTGATCACAAGAGCTGACAATCTATGAGGAGAGGAGTGAGGACGCTGATCACAAGAGCTTACAATCTATGAGGAGAGGCGGAGTGAGGACGCTGATCACAAGAGCTTACAATCTATGAGGAGAGGAGTGAGGACACTGATCACAAGAGCTTACAATCTATGAGGAGAGGAGGAGTGAGGACACTGATCACAAGAGCTTACAATCTATGAGGAGAGGAGTGAGGACGCTGGTCGCAAGAGCTTACACTCTATGAGGAGGAGAGGAGGACGCTGATCACAAGAGCTTACAATCTATGAGGAGAGGAGTGAGGACACTGATCACAAGAGCTTACAATCTATGAGGAGAGGCGGAGTGAGGACACTGATCACAGGAGCTTACAATCTATGAGGAGGAGAGGAGTGAGGACGCTGATCACAAGAGCTTACACTCTATGAGGAGAGGAGTGAGGACGCTGATCACAAGAGCTTACAATCTATGAGGAGAGGAGTGAGGACGCTGATCACAAGAGCTTACAATCTATGAGGAGAGGAGTGAGGACACTGATCACAAGAGCTTACAATCTATGAGGAGAGGAGGAGTGAGGACACTGATCACAAGAGCTTACAATCTATGAGGAGGAGAGGAGTGAGGACGCTGATCACAAGAGCTTACAATCTATGAGGAGAGGAGTGAAAACGCTGATCACAAGAGCTTACAATCTATGAGGAGAGGCGGAGTGAGGACGCTGATCACAAGAGCTTACAATCTATGAGGAGGGGAGGAGTGAGGACACTGATCACAAGAGCTTACAATCTATGAGGAGAGGAGTGAGGACGCTGATCACAAGAGCTTACAATCTATGAGGAGAGGAGTGAGGACACTGATCACAAGAGCTTACAATCTATGAGGAGAGGAGTGAGGACGCTGATCACAAGAGCTTACAATCTATGAGGAGAGGAGTGAGGACACTGATCACAAGAGCTTACAATCTATGAGGAGAGGAGTGAGGACACTGATCACAAGAGCTTACAATCTATGAGGAGAGGAGTGAGGACGCTGATCACAAGAGCTTACAATCTATGAGGAGAGGAGTGAGGACACTAATCACAAGAGCTTACAATCTATGAGGAGGGGAGGAGTGAGGACACTGATCACAAGAGCTTACAATCTATGAGGAGAGGAGTGAGGACGCTGATCACAAGAGCTTACAATCTATGAGGAGGGGAGGAGTGAGGACACTGATCACAAGAGCTTACAATCTATGAGGAGGGGAGGAGTGAGGACACTGATCACAAGAGCTTACAATCTATGAGGAGAGGAGTGAGGACACTGATCACAAGAGCTTACAATCTATGAGGACATAAGGGAGACACAACGTGTAACAGTGTTTGTTCTGTACAATGGTCCGGCCATTTTTATACACATGGGGTGGTAACATAAAGCTGCATGAGCCGGTCACCCGTCAGTCTCCGTGTATGACGGACATGAAGAGAAGGAGTGTGAGGGAATCTTATTCTGATGATTGATCTATAAGGGGGCCATGGGAAGGAGTCAGATCAGGGAATGTTATCGGCCGGTCTAAATAGATGTGTTTTCAGGGCACGTTTATAACTGTGGATATTGGGAATTAGTCTGATTGTCTGGGGTAGCACATTCCAGAGGACGGAGCAGCACGAGAGAAATCCTGGAGACGGGAGTGGGAGGTTCGGATTATGGAGGACTTTAATCTAAGGTCGTTGGCAGAACGTAGAGCCCGAGTAGGGGGGTAGACAGAGATGAGGGAGGAGATGTGAGGAGGAGCAGCACTGGGGAGAGCGTCGTGGGTGAGAGGAAGAAGTTTGAATTTTATTCTGAAGGGGATGGTCAACCAGTGCAGTGACTGGCACAGGGTAGAGGCGTTGGTGTAGCTGTGTAGTGACTGGCACAGGGTAGAGGCATTGGTGTAGTGACTGGCACAGGGTAGAGGCATTGGTGCAGTGACTGGCACAGGGTAGAGGTGTTGGTGTAGTGACTGGCACAGGGTAGAGGTCTTGGTGTAGTGACTGGCACAGGGTAGAGGCGTTGGTGTAATGATTGGCACAGGGTAGAGGCGTTGGTGTAATGACTGGCACAGGGTAGAGGCGTTGGTGTAGTGACTAGCACAGGGTAGAGGTGTTGGTGTAATGATTGGCACAGGGTAGAGGTGTTGGTGTAATGACTGGCACAGGGTAGAGGCATTGGTATAGTGACTGGCACAGGGTAGAGGTGTTGGTGTAATGATTGGCACAGGGTAGAGGTGTTGGTGTAGTGACTGGCACAGGGTAGAGGCGTTGGTGTAGTGACTGGCACAGAGTAGAGGCATTGGTTTAGTGACTGGCACAGGGTAGAGGCGGTGGTGTAGTGACTGGCACAGGGTAGAGGCGTTGGTGTAGTGACTGGCACAGGTTAGAGGTGTTGGTGTAGTGACTGGCACAGGTTAGAGGTGTTGGTGTAGTGACTGGCACAGGGTAGAGGTGCTGATGCAGTGACTGGCACAGGGTAGAGGCGTTGGTATAGTGACTGGCACAGGATAGAGGTGTTGGTGTAGTGACTGGCACAGGGTAGAGGCGCTGGTGCAGTGACTGGCACAGTGTAGAGGCGTTGGTGTAGTGACTGGCACAGGGTAGAGGTGTTGGTCTAGTGACTGGCACAAGGTGGAGGCGTTGGTGTAGTGACTGGCACAGGGTAGAGGCGTTGGTGTAGTGACTGGCACAGGGTAGAGGCGTTGGTGTAGTGACTGGCACAGGGTAGAGGCGTTGGTATAGTGACTGGCACAGGGTAGAGGTGTTGGTGCAATGACTGGCACAGGGTAGAGGCATTGGTTTAGTGACTGGCACAGGGTAGAGGCGGTGGTGTATTGACTGGCACAGGGTAGAGGCATTGGTGTAGTGACTGGCACAGGGTAGAGGTGTTGGTGTAGTGACTGGCACAGGGTAGAGGTGTTGGTGTAGTGACTGGCACAGGGTTGAGGCGTTGGTGTATTGACTGGCACAGGGTAGAGGATTGGTGTAGTGACTGGCACAGGGTAGAGGCGGTGGTGTATTGACTGGCACAGGGTAGAGGCATTGGTGTAGTGACTGGCACAGGGTAGAGGTGTTGGTGCAGTGACTGGCACAGGGTAGAGGCGTTGGTATAGTGACTGGCACAGGATAGAGGTGTTGGTGTAGTTACTGGCACAGGGTAGAGGCGCTGGTGCAGTGACTGGCACAGTGTAGAGGCGTTGGTGTAGTGACTGGCACAGGGTAGAGGTGTTGGTGCAATGACTGTCACAGAGTAGTGGAATTGGTTTAGTGACTGGCACAGGGTAGAGGCGGTGGTGTAGTGACTGGCACAGGGTAGAGGCATTGGTGTAGTGACTGGTACAGGGTAGAGGTGTTGGTGTAGTGACTGGCACAGGGTAGAGGCGTTGGTGTAGTGACTGGCACAGGGTAGAGGTGTTGGTGTAGTGACTGGCACAGGGTAGAGGCGTTGGTGCAGTGACTGGCACAGGGTAGAGGCATTGGTATAGTGACTGGCACAGGGTAGAGGCATTGGTATAGTGACTGGCACAGGGTAGAGGCATTGGTATAGTGACTGGCACAGGCTAGAGGCATTGGTATAGTCACTGGCACAGGGTAGAGGCGTTGGTGCAGTGACTGGCACAGGGTAGAGGCGTTGGTGCAGTGACTGGCACAGGGTAGAGGTGTTGGTGCAGTGACTGGCATAGGGTAGAGGTGTTGGTGCAGTGACTGGCACAGGGCACAGGTGTTGGTGCAGACTGGCACAGGGTAGAGGCGTTGATATAGTGACTGGCACAGGGTAGAGGCGTTGGTGTAGTGACTGGCACAGGGTAGAGGCATTGGTGTAGTGACTGGCACAGGGTAGAGGTGTTGGTGCAATGACTGGCACAGAGTATAGGCATTGGTGCAGTGACTGGCACAGGGTAGAGGCATTGGTGCAGTGACTGGCACAGGGTAGAGGTGTTGGTGTAGTGACTTGCACAGGGTAGAGGTGTTGGTGTAGTGACTGGCACAGGGTAGAGGCATTGGTGTAGTGACTGGCACAGGGTAGAGTTGTTGGTGTAGTGACTGGCACAGGGTAGAGGTGCTGGTGCAGTGACTGGCACAGGATAGAGGCGTTGGTGCAGTGACTGGCACAGGGTAGAGGCATTGGTATAGTGACTGGTACAGGGTAGAGGCGTTGGTGCAGTGACTGGCACAGGGTAGAGGTGTTGGTGTAGTGACTGGCACAGGGTAGAGGCATTGGTGTAGTGACTGGCACAGGGTAGAGGTGTTGGTGTATTGACTGGCACAGGGTAGATGCGCTGGTGCAGTGACTGGCACAGGGTAGAGGCGTTGGTGCAGTGACTGGCACAGGGTAGAGGTGTTGGTGTTTTGACTGGCACAGGGTAGATGCGCTGGTGATGTGACTGGCACAGGGTAGAGGCGTTGGTGCAGTGACTGGCACAGGGTAGAGGCATTGGTATAGTGATTGGCACAGGGTAGAGGTGTTGGTGTAGTGACTGGCACAGTGTAGAGGTGTTGGTTTAGTGACTGGCTCAGGGTAGAGGCGGTGGTGTAGTGACTGGCACAGGGTAGAGGTGTTGGTGTAGTGACTGGCACAGGGTAGAGGCATTGGTATAGTGACTGGCATAGGGTAGAGGCATTGGTATAGTGACTGGCACAGGGTAGAGGCATTGGTGTAGTGACTGGCACAGGGTAGAGGCACTGGTGCAGTAACTGGCACAGGGTAGAGGCGTTGGTGCAGTGACTGGCACAGGGTAGAGGCGTTGGTCCAGTGACTGGCACAGGGTAGAGGCATTGGTGCAGTGACTGGCACAGGGTAGAGGTATTGGTGCCGTGACTGGCATAGGGTAGAGGCATTGGTGCAGTGACTGGCACAGGGTAGAGGCGTTGGTATAGTGACTGGCACAGGGTAGAGGCGTTGGTGCAGTGACTGGCACAGGGTAGAGGCGTTGGTATAGTGACTGGCACAGGGTAGAGGTGTATGTGCAATGACTGGCACAGGGTAGAGGCGCTGGTATAGTGGCTGGCGTTGGTGTAGTGACTGGCACAGGGTAGAGGTGTTGGTGTAGTGACTGGCACAGGGTAGAGGCGCTGGTGCAGTGACTGGCACAGGGTAGAGGCGTTGGTGCAGTGACTGGCACAGGGTAGAGGCATTGGTATAGTGACTAGCACAGGGTAGAGGCATTGGTGCAGTGACTGGCACAGGGTAGAGGTATTGGTGCCGTGACTGGCACAGGGTAGAGGCGTTGGTGTAGTGACTGGCACAGGGTAGAGGCGTTGGTGCAGTGACTGGCACAGGGTAGAGGCATTGGTATAGTGACTAGCACAGGGTAGAGGCATTGGTGCAGTGACTGGCACAGGGTAGAGGTATTGGTGCCGTGACTGGCACAGGGTAGAGGCGTTGGTGTAGTGACTGGCACAGGGTAGAGGCGTTGGTGCAGTGACTGGCACAGGGTAGAGGCATTGGTATAGTGACTGGCACAGGGTAGAGGCATTGGTGCAGTGACTGGCACAGGGTAGAGGTATTGGTGCCGTGACTGGCACAGGGTAGAGGCGTTGGTGTAGTGACTGGCACAGGGTAGAGGCGTTGGTGTAGTGACTGACACAGGGTAGAGGTGTATGTGCAATGACTGGCACAGGGTAGAGGCGCTGGTGCAGTGACTGGCACAGGGTAGATGCGTTGGTGTAGTGACTGGCACAGGGTAGAGGTGTTGGTGTAGTGACTGGCACAGGGTAGAGGCGCTGGTGCAGTGACTGACACAGGGTAGAGGCGTTGGTGCAGTGACTGGCACAGGGTAGAGGTGTTGGTGCACTGACTGGCATAGGGTAGACGTGTTGGTGCAGTGACTGGCACAGGGTACAGGTGTTGGTGCAGTGACTGGCACAAGGGAAAGGCGTTGGTATAGTGACTGGTACAGGGTAGAGGCGCTGGTGCAGTGACTGGCACAGGGTAGAGGCGTTGGTGTAGTGACTGGCACAGGGTAGAGGCGTTGGTATAGTGACTGGCACAGGGTAGAGGCGTTGGTGTAGTGACTGGCACAGGGTAGAGGCGTTGGTGTAGTGACTGGCACAGGGTAGAGGTGTTGGTATAGTGACTGGCACAGGGTAGAGGTGTTGGTGTAGTGACTGGCACAGGGTAGAGGCGTTGGTATAGTGACTGGCACAGGTTAGAGGCATTGGTATAGTGACTGGCACAGGGTAGAGGCATTGGTGTAGTGACTGGCACAGGGTAGAGGCGGTGGTGTAGTGACTGGCACAGGGTAGAGGCGTTGGTGTAGCGGTTGGTCAGGTAGATGAGCCTGGCTGATGCATTGAGGATAGATTGGTGAGGGGAGAGTTTAGTGAGGGGAAGACCGACTAGTAATGAGTTACAGGAATCAAGACGAGAGAATCAGAGCGACATGAGAGTTTCGGCCGTTTCCTCAGTAAGAAAAGAGCGGATTCTGGAGATGTTTTTGAGGTGAAAATGACAGGAGCGTGAAACACATTGTATATAGGACACATTGTATATAGGACAC
This sequence comes from Rhinoderma darwinii, assembly GCF_050947455.1. Taxonomy (NCBI): domain Eukaryota; kingdom Metazoa; phylum Chordata; class Amphibia; order Anura; family Rhinodermatidae; genus Rhinoderma; species Rhinoderma darwinii. The sequence continues at coordinate 146,590,716 of NC_134692.1, read as the reverse complement.
ATTGTATATAGGACACATTGTATATAGGACACATTGTATATAGGACACATTGTATATAGGACACATTGTATATAGGACACATTGTATATAGGACACATTGTATATAGGACACATTGTATATAGGACACATTGTATATAGGATACACAATATATAGGATGCACTGTATATAGGACACATGGTATATATCACACACACTACATATAGGATACACTGTATATAGCACACATTGTATATAGGTCTCACACTATATATAGGATAAGCTGAATATAGGACATTGCATATATTTGGATTTTGTGCTCTCACCTGTTTCTTTCTCACTGGTTTCCGTTCTGTGTTTCTCCGAAAGATTCTTTTCTTGCTCGGAGTCTACACCCTGCAAACTCAGAGTGAAAGTAAAAGTAGCTGCGGGATGATGATAATCTGCTCCCTTCCCCCCTGGCACCCTTTACCCGGCATCATACGTGATAGGATTAGATACACAGCTCAGCAGACAGTATCACACATGATGGGATTAGATACACGGCTCAGCGGACAGTATCACACAGGATAGGATTAGATACACAGCTCAGCAGACAGTATCACACATGATAGGATTAGATACACAGCTCAGCAGACAGTATCACACATGATAGGATTAGATACACAGCTCAGCAGACAGTATCACACATGATAGGATTAGATACACAGCACAGCAGACAGTATCACACATGATAGGATTAGATACACAGCTCAGCAGACAGTATCACACATGATAGGATTAGATACACAGCTCAGCAGACAGTATCACACATGATAGGATTAGATACACAGCTCAGCAGACAGTATCACACATGATAGGATTAGATACACAGCTCAGCAGACAGTATCACACATGATAGGATTAGATACAGAGGCTCAGCAGACAGTATCACACATGATAGGATTAGATACACAGCTCAGCAGACAGTATCACACATGATAGGATTAGATACACAGCTCAGCAGACAGTATCACACATGATAGGATTAGATACACAGCCCAGCAGACAGTATCACACATGATAGGATTAGATACAGAGGCTCAGCAGACAGTATCACACATGATAGGATTAGATACACAGCAGACAGTATCACACATGATAGGATTAGATACACAGCTCAGTAGACAGTATCACACATGATAGGATTAGATACACAGCTCAGCAGACTGTATCACACATGATAGGATTAGATACACAGCTCAGCAGACAGTATCACACATGATAGGATTAGATACGCAGCTCAGCAGACAGTATCACACATGATAGGATTAGATACACAGCTCAGCAGACGGTATCACACATGATAGGATTAGATACACAGCTCAGCAGACAGTATCACACATGATAGGATTAGATACACAGCTCAGCAGACAGTATCACACATGACAGGATTAGATACACCGCTCAGCAGACAGTATCACACATGATAGGATTAGATACACGGCTCAGCAGACTGTATCACACATGATAGGATTAGATACACAGCTCAGCAGACAGTATCACACATGATAGGATTAGATACACAGCTCAGCAGACAGTATCACACATGATAGGATTAGATACACAGCTCAGCAGACAGTATCACACATGATAGGATTAGATACACAGCTCAGCAGACAGTATCACACATGATAGGATTAGATACACAGCTCAGCAGACAGTATCACACATGACAGGATTAGATACACAGCTCAGCAGACAGTATCACACATGATAGGATTAGATACACAGCTCAGTAGACAGTATCACACATGATAGGATTAGATACACAGCTCAGCAGACAGTATCACACATGATAGGATTAGATACACAGCTCAGCAGACAGTATCACACATGATAGGATTAGATACACAGCTCAGCAGACGGTATCACACATGATAGGATTAGATACACAGCTCAGCAGACAGTATCACACATGATAGGATTAGATACCCAGCTCAGCAGACAGTATCACACATGATAGGATTAGATACACAGCTCAGCAGACAGTATCACACATGATAGGATTAGATACACAGCTCAGCAGACAGTATCACACATGATAGGATGAGTTACACAGCTCAGCAGACAGTATCACACATGATAGGATTAGATACAGGGCTCAGCAGGCAGTATCACACATGATAGGATTAGATACACAGCTCAGTAGACAGTATCACACATGATAGGATTAGATACACAGCTCAGCAGACAGTATCACACATGATAGGATTAGATACACAGCTCAGCAGACAGTATCACACATGATAGGATTAGATACACAGCTCAGCAGACAGTATCACACATGATAGGATTAGATACACAGCTCAGCAGACAGTATCACACATGATAGGATTAGATACACAGCTCAGCAGACAGTATCACACATGATAGGATTAGATACACAGCTCAGCAGACAGTATCACACATGATAGGATTAGATACTTGTTGGCAGGCAGTGAATGGATTGGACTGCAGGGTTTTGGGATCAGGGGAGGAACAATCTGAGCTGTAAAATGTCTTGACGCCTCATTGGTTGCGGTTAGTAAGTAGGAGGGTTTTTGATTGACGTACATATAAGGTATGAAGGAAGGGGGGGGTCTCTTAGCGTCAGCCCCTTCGGTGTGGGGAACGCTCGCCCTCCCGGTACCTTCATCTGGTTTTCGGAGTTGGTTCGGTTTTTGGTTGTAAGATTATTTATTTTCTTTATCGGACAGAAGTCACAGCTGGGCGATGGATTTTGCCTTGAAAAGACAGAACCCCAGGGTCACCTGCTCGCTGCCGCTCCGGTGGCGGGGCGATAGACCACCGGAGGGTTAAGGTTCGGTCATAATGGTCATATCATTGGTTTTTAGGGTTTAGAGGTTTATTATATATTTATTATTTGTATTAATGTAATAAAGTTCTGACTACTCCACTTAACACATGGTCTTGAGGTCTCGGGAGATGGGTCGAGGTCTCCCCGCGCTCCAGAACTTCACATGTTTTACCGTCACCAGAAAACCCCTATGAAACCTTAGGCTCTGTTCATACGCGGCAGATTTGTTGCATTCTGTGACGGGGGTGTTAATATGTGGAGGACGGTCACACCATTGGGTGGAGATAACTGTGAGGATCGTCTCGTATTTCTGCCGTCATCGGGCCACTATTCTGCAGATGGCAGACCTCCCCCGATCTCCTCTGTGGCCACTGATACTTTTCTTTGGGTTCAGTTGCAAGTTGGAAATGTTCAGTGGTCTTCATTCTTTAATTGATGATTGGTGCCCATGTCGTTTCTACCCCCCACCCGTGGACAGATATGGCTTACAGACTCCGGAGCTCCAGAAGATACAGTGAGAACCGTCTGATATTTGGGCTTGACCCTTGTTCTGACTTCACCCGTTTCTTGGACCTCCTCGATGTCCATCTAATGTTCCTGTTCTCCGTCTTGTGCCGCGTCCGTCAGTTTATATTACGTTGATGAGCCAACGCTTTCTTTTTCTTTCACTGATACATAATCTCTTAGCTAAAAGCACCCCAGCCAAGAAGATGCTGATGGACCAGCCGCTGAGCAGGAGGACAGTCCACGAAGATGAAGCCACCACCAGTCCGGACCTCTGAGCATTGGCGTCCCCCCCTGAAGCTTCTCTATGGACCCCTGGAGACAGAAGAAGGTTTACAGTAATGAGCAGAGGATTCCCGGTGATGTCCATCATGTGACGTCCCGACCCCACGTGACAACATGAGGAATCCTACCGGCAGAGCTGACCAAATTCAGATTGGAGTCTCTCCCCCAACTATACTGAATACTAATGTCACTAATGTCATGTTGAGTTTTAAGCACCAAATGGCAAAGTGTAAGAACCTAATAATAGTAGAACGTGGGGACTGTCTGGTCATTTTATGTAGAGAATGTATTGAGCACTGTATGGCCCGATTTTATAGGTAATTTGTTGGCACTATTATATGGGTACTTAATGGCACTTTTATATAGATACTATTTGCTAGTTTTATTTAGGCTTCTATTTATCACTATTATATAGGCACTGTATCGCACAATTATATAGGCACTGTGTGGTACCTTTATTTAGGCTTCTATTTATCACTATTATATAGGCAATGTGTGATACCTTTATTTGAGCACTGCATGGCATGGTTATTTACGTCCTGAATAGCGCTATTATATAGGCACTGTACGGTACTTTTATTTGTAAGGTGCTATTATATAGACTCTGTATGGTACTTTTATATGTAAGGCGCTATTATATAGGCACTGTATGGTACTTTTATTTGTAAGGTGCTATTATATAGGCACTGTATGGTACTTTTATATGTAAGGTGCTATTATATAGACACTGTATGGTACTTTTATATGTAAGGCGCTATTATATAGGCACTGTATGGTACTTTTATATGTAAGGTGCTATTATATAGGCACTTTATGGTACTTTTATATGTAAGGCGCTATTATATAGGCTCTGTATGGTACTTTTATATGTAAGGTGCTATTATATAGGCACTTTATGGTACTTTTATATGTAAGGCGCTATTATATAGGCACTGTATGGTACTTTTATATGTAAGGCGCTATTATATAGGCTCTGTACGGTACTTTTATTTGTAAGGTGCTATTATATAGACACTGTATGGTACTTTTATATGTAAGGCGCTATTATATAGGCACTGTATGATACTTTTATTTGTAAGGCGCTATTATATAGGCACTGTATGGTACTTTTATATGTAAGGCGCTATTATATAGGCACTGTATGGTACTTTTATATGTAAGGTGGTATTATATAGACACTGTATGGTACTTTTATATGTAAGGTGGTATTATATAGGCTCTGTACGGTACTTTTATTTGTAAGGTGCTATTATATAGACACTGTATGGTACTTTTATATGTAAGGTGCTATTATATAGGCACTGTATGGTACTTTTATATGTAAGGTGGTATTATATAGGCACTGTATGGTACTTTTATATGTAAGGCGCTATTATATAGGCACTGTATGCTACTTTTATATGTACGGCGCTATTATATAGGCACTGTATGGTACTTTTATATGTAGGCGCTATTATATAGGCACTGTATGGTACTTTTATATGTAGGTGCTATTATATAGGCACTGTATGGTACTTTTATTTGTAGGCGCTATTATATAGACTGTATGGTACTTTTATTTGTAAGGCGCTATTACATAGGCACTGTATGGTACTTTTATATGTAAGGCGCTATTATATAGGCACTGTATGGTACTTTTATTTGTAGGTGGTATTATATAGGCACTGTATGGTACTTTTATATGTAAAGCGCTATTATATAGGCACTGTATGGTACTCTTATATGTAGGCGCTATTATATAGGCACTGTATGATACATTTATTTGTAAGGCGCTATTATATAGGCACTGTATGGTACTTTTATATGTAAGGCACTATTATATAGGCACTGTATGGTACTTTTATTTGTAAGGTGCTATTATATAGGCACTGTATGGTACTTTTATTTGTAGGTGCTATTATATAGGCACTGTATGGTACTTTTATTTGTAAGGTGCTATTATATAGGCACTGTAGGGTACTTTTATTTGTAGGTGCTATTATATAGACACTGTATGGTACTTTTATTTGTAAGGCGCTATTATATAGACACTGTATGGTACTTTTATTTGTAAGGTGCTATTATATAGGCTCTGTATGGTACTTTTATATGTAGGCACTATTATATAGACACTGTATGGTACTTTTATTTGTAAGGCGCTATTATATAGGCTCTGTATGGTACTTTTATATGTAGGCGCTATTATATAGACTCTGTATGGTACTTTTATTTGTAAGGTGCTATTATATAGACACTGTATGGTACTTTTATTTGTAAGGTGCGATTATATAGGCTCTGTATGGTACTTTTATATGTAGGCGCTATTATATAGACTCTGTATGGTACTTTTATTTGTAAGGTGCTAATATAGACTCTGTATGGTACTTTTATTTGTAAGGTGCTATTATATAGGCTCTGTATGGTGCTTTTATATGTAGGTGCTATTATATAGACTCTGTATGGTGCTTTTATTTGTAAGGTGCTATTATATAGGCACTTTATGGTACTTTTATTTGTAAGGTGCTATTATATAGACACTGTATGGTACTTTTATTTGTAAGGTGCGATTATATAGGCTCTGTACGGTACTTTTATATGTAGGTGCTATTATATAGGCACTGTATGGTACTTTTATTTGTAGGTGGTATTATATAGGCACTGTATGGTACTTTTATATGTAAAGCGCTATTATATAGGCACTGTATGGTACTCTTATATGTAGGCGCTATTATATAGGCACTGTATGATACATTTATTTGTAAGGCGCTATTATATAGGCACTGTATGGTACTTTTATATGTAAGGCACTATTATATAGGCACTGTATGGTACTTTTATTTGTAAGGTGCTATTATATAGGCACTGTATGGTACTTTTATTTGTAGGTGCTATTATATAGGCACTGTATGGTACTTTTATTTGTAAGGTGCTATTATATAGGCACTGTAGGGTACTTTTATTTGTAGGTGCTATTATATAGACACTGTATGGTACTTTTATTTGTAAGGCGCTATTATATAGACACTGTATGGTACTTTTATTTGTAAGGTGCTATTATATAGGCTCTGTATGGTACTTTTATATGTAGGCGCTATTATATAGGCACTGTATGGTACTTTTATTTGTAAGGTGCTATTATATAGACTCTGTATGGTGCTTTTATTTGTAAGGTGCTATTATATAGGCACTTTATGGTACTTTTATTTGTAAGGTGCTATTATATAGACACTGTATGGTACTTTTATTTGTAAGGTGCGATTATATAGGCTCTGTACGGTACTTTTATATGTAGGTGCTATTATATAGGCACTGTATGGTACTTTTATTTGTAGGTGGTATTATATAGGCACTGTATGGTACTTTTAAATGGAAAGCGCTATTATATAGGCACTGTATGGTACTCTTATATGTAGGCGCTATTATATAGGCACTGTATGATACATTTATTTGTAAGGCGCTATTATATAGGCACTGTATGGTACTTTTATATGTAAGGCACTATTATATAGGCACTGTATGGTACTTTTATTTGTAAGGTGCTATTATATAGGCACTGTATGGTACTTTTATTTGTAGGTGCTATTATATAGGCACTGTATGGTACTTTTATTTGTAAGGTGCTATTATATAGGCACTGTAGGGTACTTTTATTTGTAGGTGCTATTATATAGACACTGTATGGTACTTTTATTTGTAAGGCGCTATTATATAGACACTGTATGGTACTTTTATTTGTAAGGTGCTATTATATAGGCTCTGTATGGTACTTTTATATGTAGGCGCTATTATATAGACTCTGTATGGTACTTTTATTTGTAAGGTGCTATTATATAGACACTGTATGGTACTTTTATTTGTAAGGTGCGATTATATAGGCTCTGTATGGTACCTTTATATGTAGGCGCTATTATATAGACTCTGTATGGTACTTTTATTTGTAAGGTGCTATTATATAGACTCTGTATGGTACTTTTATTTGTAAGGTGCTATTATATAGGCTCTGTATGGTGCTTTTATATGTAGGCGCTATTATATAGACTCTGTATGGTGCTTTTATTTGTAAGGTGCTATTATATAGGCACTTTATGGTACTTTTATTTGTAAGGTGCTATTATATAGACACTGTATGGTACTTTTATATGTAAGGCGCTATTATATAGGCTCTGTATGGTACTTTTATATGTAGGCACTATTATATAGGCTCTGTACGGTACTTTTATATGTAGGTGCTATTATATAGGCACTGTATGGTACTTTTATTTGTAAGGCGCTATTATATAGGCTCTGTATGGTACTTTTATATGTAGGCGCTATTATATAGACTCTGTATGGTACTTTTATTTGTAAGGTGCTATTATATAGGCTCTGTATGGTACTTTTATTTGTAAGGTGCTATTATATAGACTCTGTATGGTACTTTTATTTGTAAGGTGCTATTATATAGACTCTGTATGGTACTTTTATTTGTAAGGTGCTATTATATAGGCTCTGTATGGTACTTTTATATGTAAGGCGCTATTATATAGGCTCTGTATGGTACTTTTATTTGTAAGGTGCTATTATATAGGCTCTGTATGGTGCTTTTATATGTAGGCGCTATTATATAGACACTGTATGGTACTTTTATTTGTAAGGTGCTATTATATAGGCTCTGTATGGTGCTTTTATATGTAGGCGCTATTATATAGACTCTGTATGGTACTTTTATTTGTAAGGTGCTATTATATAGGCTCTGTATGGTACTTTTATATGTAGGGGCTATTATATAGGCACTGTATGGTACTTTTATTTGTAAGGCGCTATTATATAGGCTCTGTATGGTACTTTTATTTGTAAGGCGCTATTATATAGACTCTGTATGGTACTTTTATATGTAAGGTGCTATTATATAGACACTGTATGGTACTTTTATTTGTAAGGTGCTATTATATAGGCACTGTATGATACTTTTATTTGTAAGGCGCTATTATGTAGGCACTGTATGATACTTTTATTTGTAAGGCGCTATTATGTAGGCACTGTATGGTACTTTTATTTGTAAGGTGCTATTATATAGGCACTGTATGGTACTTTTATTTGTAAGGTGCTATTATATATACACTGTATGGTACTTTTATTTGTAAGGTGCTATTATATAGACTCTGTATGGTACTTTTATATGTAGGCGCTATTATATAGGCACTGTATGGTACTTTTATATGTAAGGCGCTATTATATAGGCTCTCTATGGTACTTTTATATGTAGGTGCTATTATATAGGCACTGTATGGTACTTTTATATGTAAGGCGCTATTATATAGGCTCTGTATGGTACTTTTATTTGTAAGGTGCTATTATATAGGCTCTGTATGGTACTTTTATATGTAGGCGCTATTATATAGACTCTGTATGGTGCTTTTATATGTAAGGTGCTATTATATAGGCACTGTATGGTACTTTTACATGTAAGGTGCTATTATATAGGCACTGTATGGTACTTTTATATGTAAGGCGCTATTATATAGGCACTGTATGGTACTTTTATTTGTAAGGTGCTATTATATAGGCTCTGTATGGTGCTTTTATTTGTAAGGCGCTATTATATAGGCTCTGTATGGTACTTTTATATGTAAGGCGCTATTATATAGGCACTGTATGGTACTTTTATATGTAGGCACCATTATATAGGCACTGTATGGTACTTTTATATGTAAGGTGCTATTATATAGGCTCTGTATGGTACTTTTATTTGTAAGGTGCTATTATATAGGCTCTGTATGGTACTTTTATTTGTAAGGTGCTATTATATAGGCACTGTATGGTACTTTTATATGTAAGGTGCTATTATATAGACTCTGTATGGTGCTTTTATTTGTAAGGTGCTATTATATAGGCACTTTATGGTACTTTTATTTGTAAGGTGCTATTATATAGACACTGTATGGTACTTTTATTTGTAAGGTGCGATTATATAGGCTCTGTACGGTACTTTTATATGTAGGTGCTATTATATAGGCACTGTATGGTACTTTTATTTGTAGGTGGTATTATATAGGCACTGTATGGTACTTTTATATGTAAAGCGCTATTATATAGGCACTGTATGGTACTCTTATATGTAGGCGCTATTATATAGGCACTGTATGATACATTTATTTGTAAGGCGCTATTATATAGGCACTGTATGGTACTTTTATATGTAAGGCACTATTATATAGGCACTGTATGGTACTTTTATTTGTAAGGTGCTATTATATAGGCACTGTATGGTACTTTTATTTGTAGGTGCTATTATATAGGCACTGTATGGTACTTTTATTTGTAAGGTGCTATTATATAGGCACTGTAGGGTACTTTTATTTGTAGGTGCTATTATATAGACACTGTATGGTACTTTTATTTGTAAGGCGCTATTATATAGACACTGTATGGTACTTTTATTTGTAAGGTGCTATTATATAGGCTCTGTATGGTACTTTTATATGTAGGCGCTATTATATAGGCACTGTATGGTACTTTTATTTGTAAGGTGCTATTATATAGACTCTGTATGGTGCTTTTATTTGTAAGGTGCTATTATATAGGCACTTTATGGTACTTTTATTTGTAAGGTGCTATTATATAGACACTGTATGGTACTTTTATTTGTAAGGTGCGATTATATAGGCTCTGTACGGTACTTTTATATGTAGGTGCTATTATATAGGCACTGTATGGTACTTTTATTTGTAGGTGGTATTATATAGGCACTGTATGGTACTTTTAAATGGAAAGCGCTATTATATAGGCACTGTATGGTACTCTTCTATGTAGGCGCTATTATATAGGCACTGTATGATACATTTATTTGTAAGGCGCTATTATATAGGCACTGTATGGTACTTTTATATGTAAGGCACTATTATATAGGCACTGTATGGTACTTTTATTTGTAAGGTGCTATTATATAGGCACTGTATGGTACTTTTATTTGTAGGTGCTATTATATAGGCACTGTATGGTACTTTTATTTGTAAGGTGCTATTATATAGGCACTGTAGGGTACTTTTATTTGTAGGTGCTATTATATAGACACTGTATGGTACTTTTATTTGTAAGGCGCTATTATATAGACACTGTATGGTACTTTTATTTGTAAGGTGCTATTATATAGGCTCTGTATGGTACTTTTATATGTAGGCGCTATTATATAGACTCTGTATGGTACTTTTATTTGTAAGGTGCTATTATATAGACACTGTATGGTACTTTTATTTGTAAGGTGCGATTATATAGGCTCTGTATGGTACTTTTATATGTAGGCGCTATTATATAGACTCTGTATGGTACTTTTATTTGTAAGGTGCTATTATATAGACTCTGTATGGTACTTTTATTTGTAAGGTGCTATTATATAGGCTCTGTATGGTGCTTTTATATGTAGGCGCTATTATATAGACTCTGTATGGTGCTTTTATTTGTAAGGTGCTATTATATAGGCACTTTATGGTACTTTTATTTGTAAGGTGCTATTATATAGACACTGTATGGTACTTTTATATGTAAGGCGCTATTATATAGGCTCTGTATGGTACTTTTATATGTAGGCACTATTATATAGGCTCTGTACGGTACTTTTATATGTAGGTGCTATTATATAGGCACTGTATGGTACTTTTATTTGTAAGGCGCTATTATATAGGCTCTGTATGGTACTTTTATATGTAGGCGCTATTATATAGACTCTGTATGGTACTTTTATTTGTAAGGTGCTATTATATAGGCTCTGTATGGTACTTTTATTTGTAAGGTGCTATTATATAGACTCTGTATGGTACTTTTATTTGTAAGGTGCTATTATATAGACTCTGTATGGTACTTTTATTTGTAAGGTGCTATTATATAGGCTCTGTATGGTACTTTTATTTGTAAGGTGCTATTATATAGACTCTGTATGGTACTTTTATTTGTAAGGTGCTATTATATAGGCTCTGTATGGTACTTTTATTTGTAAGGTGCTATTATATAGGCTCTGTATGGTACTTTTATATGTAAGGCGCTATTATATAGGCTCTGTATGGTACTTTTATTTGTAAGGTGCTATTATATAGGCTCTGTATGGTGCTTTTATATGTAGGCGCTATTATATAGACACTGTATGGTACTTTTATTTGTAAGGTGCTATTATATAGGCTCTGTATGGTGCTTTTATATGTAGGCGCTATTATATAGACTCTGTATGGTACTTTTATTTGTAAGGTGCTATTATATAGGCTCTGTATGGTACTTTTATATGTAAGGTGGTATTATATAGGCTCTGTATGGTACTTTTATATGTAGGGGCTATTATATAAGCACTGTATGGTACTTTTATTTGTAAGGCGCTATTATATAGGCTCTGTATGGTACTTTTATTTGTAAGGCGCTATTATATAGACTCTGTATGGTACTTTTATATGTAAGGTGCTATTATATAGACACTGTATGGTACTTTTATTTGTAAGGTGCTATTATATAGGCACTGTATGATACTTTTATTTGTAAGGCGCTATTATGTAGGCACTGTATGATACTTTTATTTGTAAGGCGCTATTATGTAGGCACTGTATGGTACTTTTATTTGTAAGGTGCTATTATATAGGCACTGTATGGTACTTTTATTTGTAAGGTGCTATTATATATACACTGTATGGTACTTTTATTTGTAAGGTGCTATTATATAGGCACTGTATGGTACTTTTATTTGTAAGGTGCTATTATATATACACTGTATGGTACTTTTATTTGTAAGGTGCTATTATATAGACTCTGTATGGTACTTTTATATGTAGGCGCTATTATATAGGCACTGTATGGTACTTTTTTATATGTAAGGCGCTATTATATAGGCTCTGTATGGTACTTTTATATGTAGGTGCTATTATATAGGCACTGTATGGTACTTTTATATGTAAGGCGCTATTATATAGGCTCTGTATGGTACTTTTATTTGTAAGGTGCTATTATATAGGCTCTGTATGGTACTTTTATATGTAGGCGCTATTATATAGACTCTGTATGGTGCTTTTATATGTAAGGTGCTATTATATAGGCACTGTATGGTACTTTTACATGTAAGGTGCTATTATATAGGCACTGTATGGTACTTTTATATGTAAGGCGCTATTATATAGGCACTGTATGGTACTTTTATTTGTAAGGTGCTATTATATAGGCTCTGTATGGTGCTTTTATTTGTAAGGCGCTATTATATAGGCTCTGTATGGTACTTTTATATGTAAGGCGCTATTATATAGGCACTGTATGGTACTTTTATATGTAGGCACCATTATATAGGCACTGTATGGTACTTTTATATGTAAGGTGCTATTATATAGGCTCTGTATGGTACTTTTATTTGTAAGGTGCTATTATATAGGCTCTGTATGGTACTTTTATTTGTAAGGTGCTATTATATAGGCACTGTATGGTACTTTTATATGTAAGGTGCTATTATATAGGCACTGTATGGTACTTTTATTTGTAAGGTGCTATTATATAGGCACTGTATGGTACATTTATATGTAAGGTGCTATTATATAGGCTCTGTATGGTACTTTAATTTGTAAGGCGCTATTATATAGGCACTATATGGTACTTTTATATGTAGGCACTATTATATAGGCACTGTATGGTACTTTTATATGTAGGCGCTATTATATAGACTCTGTATGGTACTTTTATTTGTAAGGTGCTATTATATAGACTCTGTATGGTACTTTTATTTGTAAGGTGCTATTATATAGGCACTGTATGGTACTTTTATTTGTAAGGCGCTATTATAAAGGCTCTGTATGGTACTTTTATTTGTAAGGCGCTATTATATAGGCACTATATGGTACTTTTATATGTAGGCACTATTATATAGGCACTTTATGGTACTTTTATATGTAAGGCGCTATTATATAGGCACTGTATGGTAATTTTATTTGTAAGGTGCTATTATATAGGCACTGTATGGTACTTTTATTTGTAAGGTGCTATTATATAGGCACTGTATGGTACTTTTATTTGTAAGGTGGTATTATATAGGCTCTGTACGGTACTTTTATTTGTAAGGTGCTATTATATAGGCACTGTATGGTACTTTTATTTGTAAGGTGGTATTATATAGGCTCTGTACGGTACTTTTATTTGTAAGGTGCTATTATATAGGCACTGTATGGTACTTTTATATGTAAGGCACTATTATATAGGCACTGTATGGTACTTTTACATGTAAGGTGCTATTATATAGGCACTGTATGGTACTTTTATATGTAAGGTGCTATTATATAGGCACTGTATGGTACTTTTATTTGTAAGGTGCTATTATATAGGCACTGTATGGTACTTTTATATGTAAGGCGCTATTATATAGGCACTATATGGTACTTTTATTTGTAAGGCGCTATTATATAGGCTCTGTATGGTACTTTTATTTGTAAGGCGCTATTATATAGGCACTATATGGTACTTTTATATGTAGGCACTATTATATAGGCACTTTATGGTACTTTTATATGTAAGGCGCTATTATATAGGCTCTGTATGGTACTTTTATTTGTAAGGTGCTATTATATAGGCACTGTATGGTACTTTTATTTGTAAGGCGCTATTATATAGACACTGTATGGTACTTTTATATGTAAGGCACTATTATATAGGCACTGTATGGTACTTTTATTTGTAAGGTGCTATTATATAGACACTGTATGGTACTTTTATATGTAAGGCACTATTATATAGACTCTGTATGGTACTTTTATTTGTAAGGTGCTATTATATAGACTCTGTATGGTACTTTTATTTGTAGGCACTATTATATAGGCACTGTATGGTACTTTTACATGTAAGGTGCTATTATATAGGCTCTGTATGGTACTTTTATATGTATGGTGCTATTATATAGGCTCTGTATGGTACTTTTATTTGTAAGGTGCTATTATATAGACTCTGTATGGTACTTTTATTTGTAAGGCGCTATTATATAGGCTCTGTATGGTACTTTTATATGTAAGGCGCCATTATATAGGCACTGTATGGTACTTTTATATATAAGGTGCTATTATATAGGCTCTGTATGGTACTTTTATATGTATGGTGCTATTATATAGGCTCTGTATGGTACTTTTATTTGTAAGGTGCTATTATATAGGCTCTGTATGGTGCTTTTATATGTAAGGTGCTATTATATAGGCTCTGTATGGTGCTTTTATTTGTAAGGCGCTATTATATAGGCTCTGTATGGTACTTTTATATGTAAGGCGCCATTATATAGGCACTGTATGGTACTTTTATATATAAGGTGCTATTATATAGGCTCTGTATGGTACTTTTATATGTAAGGTGCTATTATATAGGCTCTGTATGGTACTTTTATTTGTAAGGTGCTATTATATAGGCACTGTACGGTACTTTTATTTGTAAGATGCTATTATATAGGCACTGTATGGTACTTTTATATGTAAAGCGCTATTATATATACACTGTATGGTACTTTTATTTGAGTCCTGATCTAATCCTGCTCACGCAGCTGTGGGATTGTCACAATTGATTCCAGTCTAGACAATCCTCAGTAATCTAAATATAGCAGCACAAATGTCTCCCCTGTCCTGGTCTCCAGGCTGGCAGCTCTCACCTGCACTGACAAGATGAGGAACTTTCATTATACAGTAATTCAGGGGGTTCTCCGGGATTACATGTATCATTTTTTTGCCTTCTTATATATTCAGGAGTTTTGGAAAGTTGAGTGACAACCTCTTTGGGAGCCATTTGGTTGTCACCCAGTTTTTCCAGAAACAGATATAGAAGTGATTAGTTGTAGGGTTTCCTACCATGGACCCTGAGGAGGACGTCCCTTCTGCGGTAGGCGTCTGATAGGATGATCCAGCACTGATATCTTCCAGCGTCTGATTCTTGCAGCGCCGAGATCTCTAAATCAAATTTAAAGAATTTCAATGAAATCTGAGTCCGGGATGCGTTTGGGGACGACCAGCAATCTGGCGCCTTTTCGTTTTTCACCGCACAATCCCATAATTTGTCAGCAAAGTTTTTGAACCAAATAATCTGAAGTTCATTGTCCTTCCAGTTGCTGGGCCTGGTGAGGGAGCACGGTAACGTGACGTTGTGATTGGCAGCTCCGTCCACTGTGTACGCATCATCCGCCGCAATCTGGCTGTGAACTGGAAGGTAAAGACACCATGAGTGTGAAACCACGACCACTCCCAGGGGCGGAGTCATGTGTATGTAAATATATAGGAAAGAGCGGCTGTCAAATTATTGCAGCTCCATTGTTGTTATCCTTCCTGCATTTATCACAGGAGAAAATCCACCAATCACTAATTCCAAATGGTGATAAACTAAAGGAAGAAACCACAACAGATTTCTGGCAGTAAAAGGGGCAGCATTGGGAGTCTGCCCAAAATCACTGATGCGGTTTCTCTAACAAAAATCATTCTAGCGTTCCTATAAATTCTTCTGTTGAAAATCGTTGGACTTTACATTTCTGATTTTCCCCATCAATGCTCATGCATTATTGCACGTTCCCCTTAGACTCAATTATTGATAAGAGACACCCCTTAGATGAATTTAGAGATAGACACGCCTCTTAGACTCATTCAGAGATAGACACGCCTCTTAGATTCATTCAGAGATAGACACACCCCTTAGATTCATTCAGAGATAGACACACCCCTTAGACTCATTCAGAGATAGACACACCCCTTAGATTTATTCAGAGATAGACACACCCCTTAGACTCATTCAGAGACAGATACACCCCTTAGACTCATTCAGAGATAGACACGCCTCTTAGATTCATTCAGGGATGGATACACCCCTTAGATTCATTCAGAGATAGACACACCCCTTAGACTCATTCAGAGATAGACACACCTCTTAGACTCATTCAGAAATAGACACGCCTCTTAGATTCATTCTGAGAGAGACACACCCCTTAGACTTATTCAGAGATAGACACACCTCTTAGACTCATTCAGAGATAGACACGCCTCTTAGATTCATTCAGGGATGGACACACCCCTTAGATTCATTCAGAGATAGACACACCCCTTAGACTCATTCAGAGATAGACACACCTCTTAGACTCATTCAGAAATAGACACGCCTCTTAGATTCATTCTGAGAGAGACACACCCCTTAGACTTATTCAGAGATAGACACACCTCTAACCCTTAGCCCCATGTACCCCTGAGGACGCTACTAGTTAGCGAAACATAATATCAACATATGTCTCAACAGGAAAATGGTAATCAGGGTTAGACCACCAGCAAGTACGGATACAGGCCTCCCTACTGTGGAAATAGAGACTCCAAATTAACTATAGAAAACACTGAGAACAAAGGAGTCATAAACTATTAAGGTAAATTTGCCAATGGCATAGAAAAATAAACTTTATTAGGACAGTACAGATTACATACAATTAAAATTAGACTACAAAATCCAAGACCTGTACACCTCCCAAGTGGCATAAATGAACATAGAGGAAATACCTCTTATAAATGCAGCTCCGGGAAGAAGGAGATCGTTGAATCAAACAAGCAAGGGCTCAAACAAACATATTGTCAGTTCAATGTAATTGAATATCAAATAAAGGCAAAAACGCCAGAATATAAGTGAAATTGGGTCATATATTCATCCAGACTCAGTAACATTATAGGTAAATGATTAAATGCTGGACTCAGAAAATGGCAAAAAAATGTTTACATAAGCCCACATCAAGCAAGATATATCTTCCCAGCAAGTGAAGCTACAAGAGGAAAAGTAAGTAGAAAAGGTATCAGGTAAAAACCTATAGTACTACTAACCCATATAGTTCCTGTGGTTCAGTGACTTCCCGAGTACGGAAGGACCCCGACGCGCGTTTCGCGTGGATGGCTTTTTCAGAGGGGTATACTATCTTCGATCAAGTCCTTCTACCTTAAATATATTGTTTAATCTAGTCAGCTGGTACGGGTTGGCCAATGAAATCAAATAAATGCGGCCGTGCCTGTCAGACCGAAACATCGCGAGACTCGCACACCTGCCAGCCGAGTCCCCACCACGCATGCGTGGCTCCGGAAACCACGCACGCGCAGAGAGGCACAAACGGCAGACAGTGTCAGAGCCAGCGATGACGCGTATGACAGGCGGGGCCGATATACAACATCATAGGATGAAGTCAAAGTAAGTTTAAAAACCGAATACTGATGCTACAAAGTTATATGCTGCAATAATTTAGTGCAGACATAAAAGCACATATCGATCCATAAAGGTTCTCACTAGAAATAGTCATAATAAGATCAGTATGAAAATCGACATAATAGAGCGGGATCGCAAAAAGTGTATAAAATAGCTAGTGAACACCCAGAGTGCTGTGATGAGTAAATAAATACAATAATAAAAAAGAAAGAAAAAGAAAACAGTTCATCAGTAAAAGCAAACCAATAAGAGATGAATAAATGAAATAAGTGCACAAAATACAATCCATGTTATAATGACATATATATATAATATTATCAGCATACTGATGCTGAATTTGAACAATAATGGGAAAAAACCCAAATTTAAGAGAGTCCCACTCGTTAAAGCGGAACACATTATGTGTTTGTTACACCTATATCCCAGACTGTCAACAAATAGACATAAAAGAATAACGAATATATAAATAATTCCAAAAAAATAGAATACAGTGAATTATCCCACGACGTGTGGAGATGATTTCAGGCAGATCCAAATAGTGAGAATCAGCGTCTCACAAGCAGTAGAACAGATGTTTCACAAAATATGTCGATCAATACGGCCGTGCCTGTCAGACCGAAACATCGCAAGACTCGCACACCTGCCAGCCGAGCCCCCACTACGCATGCGTGGCTCCGGAAACCACGCACGCGCAGAGAGGCACAAACGGCAGACAGGGTCAGAGCCGGCGATGACGCGTATGACAGGCAGGGCCAGTATACAAAAACATGGGATGAAAGCCAAAGTAAGTTTAAAGACCGAATTCTAATGCTGCAAAGTTATATACTGCAGTAAAAAATCTAGTGCAGATATAAAAGCACATATCGATCCATAAAGGTTCTCACTGGAAATAACCATAATAAAATCAGTATGAAAGTCGATATAATAAGACGGGATCGCAAAAATTGTATAAGATGGCTAGTGAGCACCCAGAGTGCTATTAATGACATATATATATTATATTAACAGCATACTAATGCTGAATTTAAACAATAATGAGAAAAACCCGAATTAAAAGAGTCCCACTCGTTAAAGCGGAACACATTATGTGTTTGTTACACCTATATCCCAGGCTGTCAACAAATAGACATAAAAGAATAACGAATATATAAATAATTACAAAGAATTATAAAATACAGTGAATTATCCCACGACGTGTAGAGATGATTTCAGGCAGATCCAAATAGTGAGAATCAACGTCTCACAGGCAATAGAACAGATGTTTCACAAATATGTCGATCATGGATCAATGTAAATATATTCAGATCAGAAAGAGGCCAAAGTAGAAGACTAGAAGGAGAAAATATAAAAATTAATAGACATACAGTTTAAAAACACAAACAAAATAAAAAATGGTAGAGGGATTACAAAAATGACGCAAAACTGAGTGTCTCATTCAAACCAACAGGGGCCATGGTTCCAAGCGTGATAATCCACTTGCACTCCCTCTGAGCTAGCAATTTCTTGGTATCCCCACCTCTAATGCCACATATCACCCTATCTATACCCCAAGCTTTGAAAGATCTTGGGTCGCATGCATGGTACATTTTAAAATGTCTGGGGATTGTTTTCAGTAAAGTGAGATCTTCAATTTCCCTAGCGGCGACTATGTCGCGCACATGTTCCCTAATTCGAATCCGTAATTGTCTTGATGTCAGACCGATATATACCTTTGAACAGCCACATGTGGCATAGTATATAACGTTCGTCGTACTACAAGATATGTAGTTCCGCTTTAACGAGTGGGACTCTCTTAAATTTGGGTTTTTTCCCATTATTGTTCAAATTCAGCATCAGTATGCTGATAATATTATATATATATGTCATTATAACATGGATTGTATTTTGTGCACTTATTTCATTTATTCATCTCTTATTGGTTTGCTTTTACTGATGAACTGTTTTCTTTTTCTTTCTTTTTTATTATTGTATTTATTTACTCATCACAGCACTCTGGGTGTTCACTAGCTATTTTATACACTTTTTGCGATCCCGCTCTATTATGTCGATTTTCATACTGATCTTATTATGACTATTTCTAGTGAGAACCTTTATGGATCGATATGTGCTTTTATGTCTGCACTAAATTATTGCAGCATATAACTTTGTAGCATCAGTATTCGGTTTTTAAACTTACTTTGACTTCATCCTATGATGTTGTATATCGGCCCCGCCTGTCATACGCGTCATCGCTGGCTCTGACACTGTCTGCCGTTTGTGCCTCTCTGCGCGTGCGTGGTTTCCGGAGCCACGCATGCGTGGTGGGGACTCGGCTGGCAGGTGTGCGAGTCTCGCGATGTTTCGGTCTGACAGGCACGGCCGCATTTATTTGATTTCATTGGCCAACCCGTACCAGCTGACTAGATTAAACAATATATTTAAGGTAGAAGGACTTGATCGAAGATAGTATACCCCTCTGAAAAAGCCATCCACGCGAAACGCGCGTCGGGGTCCTTCCGTACTCGGGAAGTCACTGAACCACAGGAACTATATGGGTTAGTAGTACTATAGGTTTTTACCTGATACCTTTTCTACTTACTTTTCCTCTTGTAGCTTCACTTGCTGGGAAGATATATCTTGCTTGATGTGGGCTTATGTAAACATTTTTTTGCCATTTTCTGAGTCCAGCATTTAATCATTTACCTATAATGTTACTGAGTCTGGATGAATATATGACCCAATTTCACTTATATTCTGGCGTTTTTGCCTTTATTTGATATTCAATTACATTGAACTGACAATATGTTTGTTTGAGCCCTTGCTTGTTTGATTCAACGATCTCCTTCTTCCCGGAGCTGCATTTATAAGAGGTATTTCCTCTATGTTCATTTATGCCACTTGGGAGGTGTACAGGTCTTGGATTTTGTAGTCTAATTTTAATTGTATGTAATCTGTACTGTCCTAATAAAGTTTATTTTTCTATGCCATTGGCAAATTTACCTTAATAGTTTATGACTCCTTTGTTCTCAGTGTTTTCTATAGTTAGCGAAACATGTCGGGGGGGCTGTATTGAATTTTTAAATCCCTGCCTCAGCCGTATCTATCATACTAATAGAGGCATTGGTGTCTTTACACTGACTGTTTGCCGACACTCGGCATACACCGTAACTCTCTGATACTCGGCTGGGTTCTCCAGCTGTTATACTGACTTCGGTCTGTGGCAGTGAAATTTTTAAAATTTATGTGTATAGTTTGTCTTGCTACACGTAGCTTAATAAAAGTTGTAAACTTCTACTTTATCCTTATCATTTATTGGGTAGTCAGGAAATAGGGTTTTGTTTGCCTGCAGGCATTCCTTTTCTGACTATATATTGCACCCGCTGACTACCCAGGGTCAAACTTGTGTTGTTTGTGATAGACACACCTCTTAGACTCATTCTGAGAGAGACACGCCCCTTAGACTTATTCAGAGATAGACACACCTCTTAGACTCATTCTGAGAGAGACACGCCTCTTAGATTCATTCAGCAATAAACAGACCCTGATTTGTTCCTATGTAAATATCTGTCGCTCTGTCCTGCAGGTTTCCGTTATCACCAACATTCCAGATAAATGTCAGTAAATGTAGCAGAGGGTTGTCCCAAAAGAAATAAACTCTATATGAACACCGAACGATTGGCTGAAGACATCCAACATGGCAGATCAAAATGTCAGCAGCAGATTATGTGTCGAACATGACCGACCGATGAATGCCAGATAATCGGCTGCAACGCTTGTGTAATGTGTACGGTGACTTGTACCCGCCATCGAGGTAAAACACGCCCAAAACCAGATTGGTTGTCCATCTGGCAATTTCAGTCCCGGTTCTATCTTTCTGAATCCTGCATATTCCAGTCCCGGTCTATGCCTCTTTCATATTTCAACCCTGGGTCAGCATATTTTATTCCCGGTTCTATCTCAGCGGCATATTTCAGTCCCGGTTATCTCTCTTTCATACTTCAGTCCCGGGTTTATTTCTCCTGCATATTTCAGTCCCGGTTCTATCCCTCCTGCATATTTAAGTCCCGGTTTTATCTCTCCTGCATATTTCGGTCCCAGTTCTATCTCTCTTTCATACTTCAGTCCCGGGTTTATTTCTCCTGCATATTTTAGTCCCGGTTCTATCTCTCCGGCATATTTTAGTCCCGGTTCTATCTCTTCTGCATATTTTAGTCAAGGTTCTATCTCTTCTGCATATTTTAGTCCCGGTTCTATCTCTTCTGCATATTTTAGTCCCAGTTCTATCTCTTCTGCATATTTTAGTCCCATTTCTATCTCTTCTGCATATTTTAGTCCCGCTTCTATCTCTCTTGCATATTTTAGTCCCGGTTCCATCTCTCCTGCATATTTTAGTCCCGGTTCTATCTCTTGCATATTTTAGTCCCGGTTCTATCTCTCCTGCATATTATAGTCCCGGTTCTATCTCTTCTGCATATTTTAGTCCCGGTTCTATCTCTTCTGCATATTTTAGTCCCGGTTCTATCTCTCTTGCATATTTTAGTCCCGGTTCTATCTCTCCTGCATATTATAGTCCCGGTTCTATCTCTTCTGCATATTTTAGTCCCGGTTCTATCTCTTCTACATATTTTAGTCCCATTTCTCTCTGTTCTGCATATTTTAGTCCCGGTTCTATTTCTCCTGCATATTTTAGTCCTGGTTCTATCTCTTCTGCATATTTTAGTCCCGGTTCTATCTCTCCTGCATATTATAGTCCTGGTTCTATCTCTTCTGCATATTTTAGTCCCATTTCTCTCTGTTCTGCATATTTTAGTCCCGGTTCTATTTCTCCTGCATATTTTAGTCCTGGTTCTATCTCTTCTGCATATTTTAGTCCTGGTTCTATCTCTTCTGCATATTTTAGTCCCGGTTCTATTTCTCCTGCATATTTTAGTCCTGGTTCTATCTCTTCTGCATATTTTAGTCCTGGTTCTATCTCTTCTGCATATTTTAGTCCCGGTTCTATCTCTTCTGCATATTTTAGTCCTGGTTCTATCTCTTCTGCATATTTTAGTCCTGGTTCTATCTCTTCTGCATATTTTAGTCCCATTTCTCTCTGTTCTGCATATTTTAGTCCCGGTTCTATCTCTTCTGCATATTTTAGTCCCGGTTCTATCTCTTCTGCATATTTTAGTCCCGGTTCTATCTCTTCTGCATATTTTAGTCCCAGTTCTATCTCTTCTGCATATTTTAGTCCTGGTTCTATCTCTTCTGCATATTTTAGTCCCGGTTCTATCTCTTCTGCATATTTTAGTCCCGGTTCTATCTCTTCTACATATTTTAGTCCCGGTTCTATCTCTTCTGCATATTTTAGTCCCGGTTCTATCTCTTCTACATACTTTAGTCCCGGTTCTATCTCTTCTGCATATTTTAGTCCCGGTTCTATCTCTTCTGCATATTTTAGTCCCGGTTCTATCTCTTCTGCATATTTTAGTCCCGGTTCTATCTCGTCTGCATATTTTAGTCCCAGTTCTATCTCTTCTGCATATTTTAGTCCTGGTTCTATCTCTTCTGCATATTTTAGTCCCGGTTCTATCTCTACTACATATTTTAGTCCTGGTTCTATCTCTTCTGCATATTTTAGTCCCGGTTCTATCTCTTCTGCATATTTTAGTCCCGGTTCTATCTCTTCTGCATATTTTAGTCCCGGTTCTATCTCGTCTGCATATTTTAGTCCCAGTTCTATCTCTTCTGCATATTTTAGTCCTGGTTCTATCTCTTCTGCATATTTTAGTCCCGGTTCTATCTCTCTTTCTTACTTCAGTCCCGTTTCTATCTCTCTTTCATACCTTTAGTCCCGGGTTTATTTCTCCTGCACATTTCAGCCCAGGTTCTATCTTTTCTGCAAAGTTCAGCTCCAGATCTTACCCTTCTGGCCAGTTCCCCTTCATATTTGCCCCTCCACTAATTCTACCAAGAACAGAGTCTATAAACTGCACTGGGAACTATGAAAGTTTGATGATTCTTGGATTGGGCTGAGACTTTCCCTTCATGAGTCCCTCCTGCACCTCCTATAGTTGTGTTACTGGCAGCGCTATGGCCCATGAGGGGCTCTACTTGTTATACCATCGGAGTTCCCCCCCCCCGGTGGAGACCCCTGTGGACTAACTTCAAGGCTTAGAGTCAGACTTACCGTTCCCGATCAGCAGACACAGGACGAGGGCCGCGGCTTGTGTCCCGGGGGTCACTGTCGTCATGGGTTCAGCTGGAGGGGATCAGACACTTTTCTTTCTTTTTGATTATTTCTTGACCTTTAATCAGATACAAATAAAACTTGTTTTAACCCCTTACTCGCTGCAGTCTCGCTAAGCGCTGCCGGGCTCATACAATCACACTCGCAGTAGGACCGGAACTTCTCCCGCACCGCCGTATAAAATACAATTCATCACTTTATAATTTATAACTACAAAAAGTTAGAAGAATGTAAACAATAAATTCTCACGTCATTCATTCTACGTTGGTTCATTATTAAAGTTATTGCGCGGCCGGTTAAGATGGTCGATGGGACAACTAGTAAAACCAGAAAATGAAATATTTATCAGTTGCGCCATTTTTATAAACTCCTAATGATAATATGAATTTAATTTCCAAAAAGGGGCGTGGTGTGGTGTGGAGGTGGGGCGGGATGGGGAGGCGGGGCGTGGTGTAGAGGCGGGGCATGGAGGTGGGGCCTGTTATGCGCCATATTAATAAATTACCAAGGACCGGCTTTTTTCTATCCATAAGTGAAGTAAATTTACGTGACGCCTGGGGCGGAGCTTGTGTCTGATTTATACCGCTCATTAGCATTTAAAAAAATATGTCACAGACATCACGTCCCAAATGATGGCGTCCACTCGCTGCGTTACCCGCTATACATAAGAGCCAGGAATCTTCTGCCGCAGTGTTTCTCCGTTCCTCTTACAGTTCCATATTTCAGCCATTATTGTCTCACGTACGGAGATCCAGGAAACGCCATAGAAGTGACTTTCCTGAGTTACCAGAATATTCCTGACATCGACCGGCGCTCACTGCCCCCTCCACACTTTTGTCATTAGTGGGGTGTTCACTCGGTCGCCTGCTGAGCTCGCTGAGTCCTGTATCCCCCCACTGGACGACCCGGCGGCGGTCAGACACGCCGAGCAATAATAGAAATAAACCACACACGGAAATTCCTGTAATCCGGAATGAACGGGACCCGACGGCATCAGATGATCAGACATTCTGAAGAAAAGCTCCGGGAAGAAGTGATCGGAAAATCTCATCCGTCGTATTTCAGGAGAGGAGTTTGTTCTCTGTTCAGCCTTCTGGTTTTGAGAGATTCCACAGTTCTGACTATCAGGATTCCTGGACCATCAGGTGCCGGATTTAGAGAATTGTACTTTTTATTTAAGGCTAAAGTCACACAACCGTTTTCAGAACAATGTAGTTCGATGGGTGTCGTCGATGGGTGCCGTCTATGGGTGTCGTCTATGGGTGCCAGCTATGGGTGTCGTCTATGGGTGTCGTCTATGGGTGCCGTCTATGGGTGTCGTCTATGGGTGCCAGCTATGGGTGTCGTCTATGGGTGTCGTCTATGGGTGCCGTCTATGGGTGTCGTCTATGGGTGCCAGCTATGGGTGTCGTCTATGGGTGTCGTCTATGGGTGCCGTCTATGGGTGCCGTCTATGGGTGTCGTCTATGGGTGTCTTCACATGGCTGTTTTTTTTAACAGGCTGTAATTACTGGCCGTCAAAAAATAGAACATGTCCTATTTTAGTTTTCACGGCCCGATGGTCCCCGTAGAAGTCAATGGATCAGTTTTTAACTGATATTTTTCTGAAATCAATCCCTGTGACCAGGGTTGCCAATAAAAACCTGATGTTTTTTCTGCCATCCGTAGCCTCCGGCAGAAAAAACACTGTCCGGGATTTCTTCCGTTCCCTCTGATAATTTGGAGCGCACATATGTCAAAATTTACATGAATATAACCCCCATCATTCCTGTATATATCCACCATCATCCCTGTATATAACTGCCATCATTCCTGTATATAACCTCCATCATTCCTATATATAACCCTCATCATTCCTTTATATAACTGCCATCATCCCTGTATATAACTCCTATTAACCCTGTATATAACCCCCATCATTCCTGTATATAACCCCTATCATCCCTGTATATAACCGCCATCATCCCTGTATATAACCCCCACCTACAGGGGGGATATGTGTGGCTATGTACAGGGGGGTGGCGCTATCTACATGAGCACTATATGTGGCCACTATCTATATGGGCACTGTGACACTATCTATATGGGCACTGGCACTGTATGTGGCCACTATCTATATGGGCACTGGCACTTTATATGTGGGCACTGTGATTTTTTTCGATGGAATCAATAGTGCAGTCGACTGCGCTATTGATTCCATCGAAAAAACGGAAACCAGCCGAAATGGTGACAAACGGAAATCATTAGCAATGTTTCCGTCACCACTGATTTTAATGGTGATGCAAACGGAAGGTAAGGTTTCCGTTTGACTTTCCGTTGAGGGGTTCACCGGACGGAAACCTCTGACATAATCCCTCAACGGAAGGGCAACGCTGATGTGAACAGGCCCTTACTTAGGCCTCATGCACACGACCGTACCTTGTGTTTAACTGCTCATTGCCTCTCCCTGACTAATACATCTCACAGCTGAGGGTTTGTTATAATTGTATCGTGTAGACAACCCTCTGACCTGTGGACTCCAGACTGATACATGTTACCTGCACTGATACACTGTAACAAACTATGAAACCAGGAGAGGGATTTGTGCTGCTGCTGGTTTACGTCACGGGTGATGGTGATAATTTATTATATAGAACAATAAAATAAGTGATGTCGAGCTCGTCCCCTCAGTAACCTCTACAGAAGTGGATAACTTCACATTCAGGGTGTGTGGAAAGCTGGGTGACACCTTCTATGGTTACTGGCACAGTCTCACCCTACAGGCCTGAGAATCGAATGCGAAAACTACAGTGAAGACTGACAAAAGCCACTGCCGTAAGATCAAGTCACTGCACATGTCACAAGTCTGGAAGAGGCACTTGCAGCGAGTGTTTTGACTGCGGGGGGAGATGATCCTCGACCACCCACCTGTATAAGACGTCACCTGTGGACAGTGGGGTGTCCGGACCCCGGTGCTGAGGGGCGATGAGTTCTGCGCTCTGTAGGGATCAGTCCCCGGAATCTGATTATTTACATTTTTCATGAACACCAGAGAAGAGCAAATACCTGAAGCTGCCGCCAATAGGAGAAGACGCCTCGGAGCCTCCTGCTAAAAGCACACAACCCTCCCCCGGTCATACAGGAGACGCTGAACCGCGCACCTCACGCCTCCTTCCGTCTGGGGATTTTACTTATTGATTTTAGTGCAACATAAAACAACAACTTCAAGTGTCTTATACGTGATCCGGACTTGATTTCCGTCTCCTGTGCTGCTCTGCCCGTGTGTCAGTCTTTCTGTCGTTCTGGCATTCTATTCTTGAAGCTCAGTCTATGCCAGTGCAGCCAGGTTTCCGCAGACCTCGAATGAGACATGAACCTAAAAGAAAAACGTTACACAGCGCCTCATGGATCCGGTCACCCGGGGTGAAGATGAGAGAGAAGGCAGCGGGTACTCTCACCTGGAGCAGCAGACAGAGGAGCAGCACCGGCGCAGGTGGAGGGGATATTGGTGACGACAGCTGCAGCTACAGTGGATATAAAAAGTCTACACACCCCTGCTAAAATTACCGGATATTGTCATGTCACAAAATCAGCCCAAGATGAATCATTTCAGAACTTTCTCCACCTTTAATGTGACCCGTAATCTGCGCAATTATATAAAAAAACAACTGAAATCTCTTATGGTGGAAAAATAAATATAAAAAACAAAAATAATGTGGTTGCATAAATCTGCACACCCTGAACTAATACTTTGTTGAATTCCCCTTTGACTTTTTGAAGCGTTCAGTCTTTTTGGGTAGAATCGATCACATGGCGCATCGTGACTTGGCGATTGTTACCCACTCCTCCTTGCAAAAGCTCCAAATCTGTCACAACGTGGGGGGCATCTCCTGTGTACGGCCCCTCCAGGTCACCCCAGATTGTCAGTGGGGTTCAGGTCTGGGCTACGGCGGATCTTCTTCTTTTGTTGTTTTGTGTCATTGTCGTCCGGAAAGGTGAAATTCCTCCTCATCTTCAGCTTTTTAGCAGCGGCTGCAGGTTATGTGCCAATATTGACTGAAATCTTCATAATTCCCTTCACTAAAGCCCCAGATCCAGCTGCAGAAAAACAGCTCCAGAATATAATGCTGCCTCCGCCGTGCCCCACAACGCCGCCCCCCACAACGCCACCCCCGCCGTGCCCCACAACACCACGTCCACCGTGCCCCACAACGCCGCCCCCACCGCACTTCACAACGCCGCCTCCATTGCACCCCCACCGCGCCCCATAACGCCGCCCCCACCTCGCCCCATAACGCCGCCCCCACCGCGCTTCACAACGCCGCCTCCATCGCGCCCCACGCCACCCACCATAAGGCCACCCCCACCGTGCTCCATAACGCCGCCCCCACCTCTCCCCATAACGCCGCCCCCACCTCTCCCCATAACGCCGCCCCCACCGTGCTCCATAACGCCGCCTCTTGGACCAATTTTTGTCTTTTCATCAAGTTTTGAGGAACGTCCAGTTTTTGGTAATGACAAAAAATGGACAGAGGCAGCACTTCCAAAAAGCATCAGCAGTTTATTCACCCGTGCGACGTTTCAGTCCAACATTACTTTTTTTGGATGGCATTGCCTGCGGTGTTCAGGACGGATATGCTGCAAAGTTTGCCGCTCTGTATCCGCCATGAATACGCTGTTTCTGTTCGTACCCCAAAGGTGGAAAAAGTTCTGAAATGATTCATCTTGCACTGATTGTGTAACGTGACAATAACCGGGCATTTTAACCGGGGTGTGTAGACTTTTCATATCCACTGTATATACTGATGAAGCCGGACCAGCAGCCATGCGCCCCACTCCTGCCCTCACAGGACCCGGCCTTTAATTGCACCCGCGGGGAGCGGTGGTCGCAGCTTTTCCTCCCGCTCTACATTTGACTTTGTATTTTCAGTCATTCATATGCAGGTTTTTCCGGGTGTCCTTTCTTTTAAGTGACATTTCTCCTGCTCAAATTCTAATAGGGCCATAATGGGGGTCCCTTTGGCGTGTTTTCAGGTCGGGGACATCTGCTTTTTTTGGTTTTTCGTGTTTTTCCAGTGACTTCTGCACATTGTTTGTACTTTTTCACGTATTTTGTAACAAAGTAACACATAGTCCTGGACGTGCGGCTCGTGTAACATTTTCCTCTTTTTGTGTAATTGTTACATTTGTTGTGCCCGCACCCCCTGCACCTTCTTACATATATTGTCGAGCCCACCCTATGTCCTTGTTTACCAACATCCCGGCCGGGGGACCATTGCGTCACCGCTGTAACAAAGCATCGAGAATCCGGAAAGCCACGGGAAATGAAGCCCCGGCGCCGCCGCCATCAGACTCCGAACAGATCAATTGTTCAAGGAAATCCTTACCTGGCCGGACGTTTCGAGGCTGGACTAGAATCTTCCCCACGGCCTGAAGAATCTCCGTGTGATGTCAGCAGCGCGAATACCTAATTTCCGGCAGTTTTCTACATTTATGTAGCGGCGCCTTCCTGCCTTGTCCTGCTCAGTCTCTGTGTCAGTCTTCACTGTACTTCTGGCATTGTATTCAAGAACTAGGAACTCTGAACCATCATTGCTCCTTGGCAGTTTCTTCATCTATTGGGGTCGGTCTCTATTCACACGTTCTAAGCTCTGGGTGTAGAATAAGGGCTCATCCACATGTGGCGTAAATGCTGCGGATTATCTGCAACATATTTCATTGCAGAAAACCTGCGGGATAATACAGCAGCGGAGGAGCGGACGCGCCATGAGGAGGTTCCGCACACAGATTTACCTGCGGTGCGTTGCTTTAAGCTGCAGCAAGTCAGTTGTGGAATTTCCGCTATTTTGTTGCGAGTTGAATTCAATGTGAAACTAAAACCCGCAACAAACAGTCAAGTGTAGAACTTTTGCAGCAGAATCGCAGCGATTACGCTGCAAAGATCGCAACTAAGAAACAAAAAAACCTTCTACTTACCTGCGACGTTCTGCAGGACGGATAATTCTAGTTTTCCACACGTTCTGGGTGAAAAACGGCACAATTTGGTGCGGTTTTTGGCTGGGAATTCCCTGCGGCCACCGAGGCAGATACGCCGTGTACTGTACCTTTACACAACATATCCACCCCGCGTGAGCTCAGCCTGACTCAGCAGTCCTATGTAAACTTTCCACCGCAGATTTTACGTCTGATTTTCTAAAAAATGAAGATTAGCAACAATTGGAGAAATGCGGCGTGTCACCGTTCTGTTTGTTGTAACCACCTGCAGACATTGCCGGTGCCTACGACGGGTCAGAGCGGTCACACGTTGTGGGGGCTCCAACATCCAGAACCTGCACCAAATTCTCCGACTTCTGGGCGCCAATGTCTCACATTCTGGTGCACGGAGGTAAGTGATGCTATTTTTTCTATACATGAGCCCTGATGTCTACTTGGAATTTCTGAAGTCAAGTTCTTCTGTCTCTTCCCCCTAAATCGACTGCACTAAATTCAGGAGGAGCCACAAAGAGAGGAGGGATGGGACTGTGCATTTCCATGAAGCCTGGGTGACTCTGTGACCAAACAATAACTCCATAAATGCAAATAATGGCTGAAAAAAATAACAACAAAACTCAGGCACTATGCGGAGAGTGGCGCCATGAGGGTAGAGAGGGGCGCCATGCGGGAAGAGAGGGGCGCCATGAGGGAAGAGGGGGACGCCATGAGGGAAGAGGGGGGCGCCATGAGGGAAGAGAGGGGCGCCATGAGGGAAGAGGGGGACGCCATGAGGGAAGAGGGGGACGCCATGAGGGAAGAGGGGGGCACTATGCGGGAAGAGAGGGGCGCCATGAGGGTAGAGAGGGGCGCCATGCGGGAAGAGAGGGGCGCCATGCGGGTAGAGAGGGGCGCCATGCGGGAAGAGAGGGGCGCCATGAGGGTAGAGAGGGGCGCCATGCGGGAAGAGAGGGGTGCCATGCGGGTAGAGAGGGGCGCCATGCGGGAAGAGAGGGGCGCCATGCGGGTAGAGAGGGGCGCCATGAGGGTAGAGAGGGGCGCCATGCGGGAAGAGAGGGGCGCCATGAGGGAAGAGGGGGGCACTATGAGGGAAGAGGGGGGCACTATGCGGGAAGAGGGGGGCACTATGCGGGAAGAGAGGGGCACTATGCGGGAAGAGAGGGGCACTATGCGGGAAGAGAGGGGCACTATGCGGGAAGAGAGGGGCACTATGCGGGAAGAGAGGGGCACTATACGGGGGGAGAGGGGCACAGTTTAGCACTATGTGGGCAGTTCTGCTTCGTTGGGATTTGTATGACTATTGTATGGCACTCAGTGGGCACAGTTTGGCATTATGTGGGTGATACACGTCTCTGTGGGGACAAATATGATGCTTTGTGGGTTGTTTGGTTTATGTGGACACTATATGGGCAATGTATGGCACTATTGGGCGCTGTAAATAAGGATGCTGCATGGCTGTTTGGTGGCTACATACACACTCATTATCCCAGGACTATATAGCACCCCGTCCCCCTACACAAGGCCGCTGCACCCCGTCCCCCTACACAAGGCCGCTGCACCCCGTCCCCCTACACAAGGCCGCTGCACCCCGTCCCCCTACACAAGGCCGCTGCACCCCGTCCCCCTACACAAGGCCGCTGCACCCCGTCCCCCTACACAAGGCCGCTGCACCCCGTCCCCCTACACAAGGCCGCTGCACCCCGTGTGCTTAGTGATGACCCCTCTCACACGGACACGTTACTCTCAGATCTTTATTAGTATATACGGTGTTATCTCGGGCACATGGCGTGGCGTCCACCGTCAACCGGCATGGTGACTCCTGTGATAAAAGACGCAGCGTCTGAAGCCAGGAAGGAGATTGTCCGGGCAACTTCGTCCACGGTGCCGGGCCGCCCCAGGGCGTGGGTGTGCTGGGTGCGCTGCAGAAACTTCATAGAGGGGAGAAGAACAACGATCAGAAACCACCAAAACAGCGAGAAAATCAGGGGAAGGGGAAGCGAGCGCCGCGTACCTGAGTGTACTGCTCCTCGTCCAGGCCCGCGCGCCGGTGCACCTCCGTTATAATGACCCCCGGACTGACGGACACAACCGAGAGACACAAGGAATTATCTATCCAGCTCTATCATAGTGTCAGCCGTAAAGCTGCGCGCCGCCTCTGGACACCACTGAGAGAAATCCCATAAAGTGCCGGAAATCCAGTCACAATCCTACCGTTACAAGTCTTATACTCCAGTCACAGCCAGAGCTGCACACACAATCCTACATAATATTCCAGTCACATCCTGAGCAGCACTCACAATCCTACCGTTACATGTCTTATACTCCAGTCACATCCAGAGCTGCAGTCACAGGCCTACTGTTATATGTCTAATACTCCAGTCACATCCAGAGCTGCACTCATAGGCCTACCGTTACATGTCTAATACTCCAGTCACATCCAGAGCTGCAGTCACAGGCCTACTGTTATATGTCTAATACTCCAGTCACAATTCCACGGTTATATCATATTTTATACTCCAGAGCTGCACTCACAACACTTCTGAGACAATATCCTTGTTGATTCAATGTCTGCAAGGAACAAGCTCTGACACTTTGCATTGTGGGACGTGAGATGTTTATTACAGCGAGTTCTTCAGCGGAGGCGTCAGGAACACGTCAGTGAGGCTGATGGAATCCACGTGTCAGGAACTAGCAGGATTACCATTGCAGCTCTGGTTGTGACTGGAGTATAATTATAACTGGGTGCCAACCTGGACATTGAATTTGTTTTGTTTCCACTCACCAGACGGCGTTCACCCGAACTTGTTTACTCGCCAACTCTGAGCCGGAAAAGAGAGAAAATTCAGTCAGCGCAGCGTTCAGCAAAAATAATACTGGATCATAAATAACGTGCGTGCGCGCAAGAAAAACGGAAAGAACGCGACAAGACGGTGAATGAAACACGCGCGGTGTTATTTAATCATCTGTAAAACGTTGCGTGGCGGCTGTAACATCGTGACACATGAATCGCCCTCATTACAGCGGCAGCGCGCAAAATATACGTACAGCCGGCGAGAACGGAGAGTCCTGCAAAAACGGCACTTCAGGCGAATCGCGACCATTACCGCCGCCTCACAGAGAATCAACGGATGTAGACGCCAATATTTACCGCCAGTCAGACGAGCGCTCTGCGTTATTATCACGGTTGGAAAGTTTCTCTAAACATGAAATAATATAAAACGGATCCGGGTGAACGGGGAATACGTAGACGCTGCGATGGCGGCGAATTCGTGAAAATCATGACACCCGTCTGACAGACGTCCAAACCAATCATTTTCTGACCATAGAAGCAGTGGTTACGGGTACAAGTGCTGGTACTCGCTGGTATCAGCCAGTTTGTGGGCGTGTCTATCTCCGCAGATCCTCCCCCCCCCCATGTTACTCACCCAGAGCTGCACATCTGGTCATCTGGTCAACCGCGGACTTGGACATACAATAGGCCAGGACCCCGGGGAACTGAAAGACAACCGCAGGGGGAGGGGTCAAGAAGGGGGCGGGGTCAGAAGGGGTGGAGCAAATATCAGAAGAAGAATACACTGTAACAATGTAACAAGGGAAGGAGTCGTCAGTCACGTAGCGAGGCACAGGCTGGGGGGGGGGGGATTCATGAGCACCGGGGTTTATAGGGATTATTATGTGTAGCAGCCACTAGAGGGGGTTATAATGGGCTGGTGGTCAGTAAGATCGCTGGCGGGGGCTCCAATAACAGGCGGGTGGGATTAAGCAGCTTTATAAAGGGTAAACCCGGGAGAGAGAGAGACAGACGCCTTCCAGCAGGGGACAAAGAAGTTCCCACCGGCTCCTTTACGTATAAGGGGGTCTCGTGTGAAGGGTCGGACGTGGCAGGTGATGGGTCTCTGGAGACCAGGAGTGTTGGAAAGAGAAAAAGTGACCGGAAATCCATGAAGGGAAAATGTTTCTGTGCGTTCCTGGCGTTCGGTGAAGTTACAGCCAGATGTGGGCTCCTGGGGGGCTGGGACCCCCGGCTGAGGAGAAATAATCAGCTGTAGGTGGGAGTCAGGTCATCCGCCTCGTGTTGGTGAAGGGGAGAACACGGGAGAATATTCCGGCGTGCGATATTTGGTTGTGTATCCCTTTAAGGAGCCTTCCCGTCCCCACTGGTTACTATTTATTATAAATGTTTCTGTTATTCGGCCTCGTTCACATCTGCGCTGGGGTCCCGTTCTGACGTTCCATCAAAGCTTTCCGCCAGAACGGGACCCTGAACAGACACAAACTGACAGAAGTTTCCATTTCCATCACCATTGATTTCAGTGGTGACGGATCCGGTGGCCGTGGTTTCCGTTTGTCTCTGTTGTGCACCGGACGCGTCGTTTTGCCGGAAACAATAGCACAGTCAACTGAAATCAATGTCTGAATACACCCAAAATACTGACTGATAAATGATGACCCGGACAACCGTCTGATGGGGCAGGTGAGGAACGGTCTGATGGGGCGGGGCAGGTGAGGAACGGTTTGACGGGGCGGGGCAGGTGAAGAACGGTCTGACGGGGCGGGGCAGATGAGGAACGGTCTAACGGGGCGGGGCAGGTGAGGAACGGTCTAACGGGGCGGGGCAGGTGAGGAACGGTCTAACGGGGCGGGGCAGGTGAGGAACGGTCTGGCGGGGCAGGTGAGGAACGGTATGACGGGGCGGGGCAAGTGAGGAACGGTATGACGGGGCGGGGCAAGTGAGGAACGGTATGACGGGGCGGGGCAAGTGAGGAACGGTATGACGGGGCGGGGCAAGTGAGGAACGGTATGACGGGGCGGGGCAGGTGAGGAACGGTATGACGGGGCGGGGCAGCTGAGGAACGGTATGACGGGGCGGGGCAGGTGAAGAACGGTATGACGGGGCGGGGCAGTTGAAGAACAGTCGGGCGGGGCAGGTAAAGAACGGTCTGATGGGGCGGGGCAGGTGAGGAACGGTCTGGCGGGCGGGACAGGTAAGGAACGATTTGACGGGGCGGGTGAGAAAAGGTCTGGCGGGGCGGGGCAGGTGAGGAAAGGTCTGAGGGGGCGGGGCAGGTGAGGAAAGGTCTGAGGGGGCAGGGCAGGTGAGGAAAGGTCTGGCGGGGCAGGTGAGGAACGGTCTGGCGGGGCAGGTGAGGAACGGTCTGGCGGGGCGGGACAGGTGAGGAACGGTCTGGCGGGGCGGGACAGGTGAGGAACGGTCTGGCGGGGCGGGACAGGTGAGGAACGGTCTGGCGGGGCGGGGCAGGTGAGGAACGGTCTGGCGGGGCGGGGCAGGTGGGGAACGGTCTGGCGGGGCGGGGCAGGTGAGGAACGGTCTGGCGGGGCAGGTGAGGAACGGTCTGGTGTTGTGGGGCAGATGAGGAACGGTCTGAGGGGGCGGGGCAGGTGAGGAACGGTTTGAGGGGCCTGGCAGCTGAGGAACGGTCTGATGGGGCGGGGCAGGTGAGGAACGGTCTGGCGGCGCGGGGCAGGTGAGGAACGGTCTGAGGGGGCGGGGCAGGTGAGGAACGGTCTGAGGGGGCGGGGCAGGTGAGGAACGGTCTGGCGGGGCGGGGCAGGTGAGGAACGGTCTGAGGGGGCGGGGCAGGTGAGGAACGGTCTGGCAGGTATAGAACTGTTGACACTCACTGATCTCTGTCCGTTGACGCTGGAAATGTTCACGATGTTTCCTTTGGTCTTGATGAGATGCGGTACGGCCAGCTGCGTGAGGTAGAAGAGGGACCTGGAGGGGGGACAGAAGGAGTTATTTCACTGTTACCCCCGTCCTGCTACAGAGAATGTCCCCCAAAATCATAAGATCCCCAGAAAATACCCGTCCTGGAGTCTCCTGTCACTTGTTCAGTGATATATCTGGGACAGTGGGTGACAATGTGGCCGCCATTACACTTTCCACAGGGGTCGTCTGGTTTTCCCAGCGTCACGAATATCAGATTGTCAGCGCAGAACTGGTCAGACCGGCGCTTCATGAGAAATCTGAGGGCCCCAACCAGCCATGGCGGCCATGACACCCAACTTTCCCAGAAACACTTATTATAAGGAAACGGCCGAAGGTGAAACATGTTATTCCCCGGCGGTGATGTCAGCGCAGGAGACTAATAAAGTGTCATGTGACCCATACCGGACCAGTTACAGGTGGAGCAGACCTCATTTTGCTGCAATAGATAACCCGCAGGAGCTGAGTAGTCATACTGTACAGCGACTACTGAACCCATCAGAGGCGGCAGCAGAGTCACCTCATTTTCCGCGCTGACACGTGAGACCGCACTCGCCACACGTACAAACCGCGCCTGAGCGGTAAGCCTGGGTTCACACGCAGTATTTACGGGTTTTGATGCTTTTTTTAAAAAATAAATTGCTCGTTTTTCCCTAAAAAAAACACTGCGGCGAGAAGTTACCGGGAGTCTAGTGTCAAATATAATGAAGGCTTTATATACTGCGTTATGGCTCGTAGTGTTACGGGGATTTATTCAAAGCGCAGCATGTTCTAGGTCTGCTGTTCTAGGCCTGGTGTTCTAGGTCTGCTTTTCTAGGTCTGCTGTTCTAGGCCTGTTGTTCTAGGTCTGCTGTTCTAGGCCTGTTGTCCTAGGACTGTTGTTCTAGGCCTGTTGTTCTAGGCCTGCTGTTCTAGGCCTGCTGTTCTAGGTCTGTTGTCCTAGGTCTGTTGTCCTAGGACTGTTGTTCTAGGTCTCTTGTTCTAGGCCTGCTGTTCTAGGCCTGCTGTTCTAGGTCTGTTGTTCTAGGACTGTTCTAGGTCTGTTGTTCTAGGCCTGTTGTTCTAGGTCTGCTGTTCTAGGTCTGCTGTTCTAGGTCTGCTGTTCTAGGTCTGTTGTTCTAGGTCTGCTGTTCTAGGTCTGTTGTCCTAGGCCTGTTGTTCTAGGTCTGCTGTTCTAGGTCTGTTGTCCAAGGCCTGTTGTTCTAGGTCTGTTGTTCTAGGCCTGTCTGATTTCCAACGTCAGGAAAAACACATCTTACATTTAAATATTGCGGTCGTTTTTACATAATTTTTTTTCATGCAGTTTTAAATAACAGAGAAGAGGCCGGAAGGTGTCACATGAACAGTGGGGAGGGGGCGTCACATGACCATAGGTGAGGGTGTCACATGACTGGTGGTGAGGGTGTCGCATGACTGGTGGTGAGGGTGTCACATGACTGGTGGTGAGGGCGTCACATGATGGAGTGTATAACTCACCGGGTGTTAACATTCATCATGCGGTCGTAGTCCTCCAGAGACGTGTTCTCAATAGTCCCCATGGTCAATATCCCCCCGCTGTTCACCAGCACGTCCAGCTGTCCGAAGTGCGTCACTGTCTGCTCCACCATCCCCCGGAGGAACGCTTCATCCGTCAGGTCTCCCAGAAGCAGCAGAGGCTGCGGACAAGGGAAGGGTTAATATTCTGCACAGGTGGAAAGTATGTCCCTTGCAGTACCACTTCTTACCACTACCCCAACAGTAAAGGTTTCCTGTAAACAATAATGCAACAGCGCCCCCAGCTGTGAGATTTCACACCAGAAATATGATGTGGAAGCCGTAATGGCTGCGGAATGAAGCGACCTCCACGTTAGGGGAATAATCTACTGTTATCTCAGAACCAGCGCCGCACTTGTTCATGGTCGTGTCCCCATTCAAGGGAATATTGCGATACCAGGCACAGCCAAGGAGAGACGTGGCGCTGTTCTGGAAAAAATGCTGACCCGATCTCCAAATCCTGGAAACCCCTTTAATGGGCGATGCTATAGATGGAACGTCACCTTCTGGTCACAGAACTCCTCGCAGCCTCTGGCCGTCTCATTTAGTTTCTCTTCATTTCTTCCATTAAGGGCCAACCGGGCCCCTAGACGGGCAAAGAGCAACGCAGTGCCGGCGCCAATCCCAGAGCTGGCTCCAGTCACCAGACACACCTTACCCCGCAGAGACACCACCTGGAGAGCGTGAGAAAAGAAATGGCGTCAACGAGACCAAACGCAAGAGGAAGACGCCTCCAATTACCGCCTGACGTGATCCGGGGGCCCCACATCT